>NC_136693.1:30223161-30292837 GCF_947650265.1 Symphodus melops
GCTAAAGTTGCTAAAGTTAATCGCTGTTAATCACATTTTCCAATGCATGTTTAAAATCCATTATTTGGTGCTTTGAAAGGTTTTTTGTCGCGGCTTTGTAGCGGCCTTAAATTGTCAGAATCACATGACTACACACCTTTCCATTCAAAACACACCTCACGGCTTTCTCCGTCATCCACCCACATTCACTCATCATCCAATGGGAATAATCCACCGTTCCCCGCGTTATTGGAATCCGTCCTTTCAGGAAGGCTATTTGTGTGAGTGCCAGTCCTGACTGACAGGAATGTGAGGAGGAGAAGGTGACAGAGAGCGTTTGGAAGTCCGTGATTAGCCGCCTCGGGTTTCCTCTCTGAGGCTGGAGCATCGTCGGCGCTATCGCTGCTTGGATTTGTGTATTTCCATCTTGGATCAGCTGGCTCCGGAGTCTGGAGATGCCGGGTCCAGTGGAGAAAAGTCGGACTAACTAACTGCCTGACTGTTTACTTCAGTACCGTGAGCACCCGGTGTGTTTGTTTAATTAGAGTTTATTTCTTGATTTCGTGTTGAGGCCGCGGTAAAACCCGGAGCGGATTGTTGTTGTTGTTGTTGTTGTTGTTGTTGTTGTTGTGGACCTGGCACTGGACTGGACTGTTAATGTTTCTTATAAATTTTGCTTTGCTGAGTTGTTTGTGCTCTTGCTTAATTATTTTGTGCACGTTGAATTTTTTTTTTTTAATTGTCAGACTTGACTCTGATTGGCACTCCAACATTAAAACCGGTCAATCAGGCTACAGCTTTAGGCTGAGGGCATTTCACTTCCTGTTTGATTACAATACTGCTTTTATTTTGAAATAAAATATTCTTGTATAGAAGGACAGGGCATTAACCTAAGTATAAGCAAAGTGTTAGGGATTAAATAAAACCAGCTAAAAGGAACCGTAACAATGGTCACCTGTCAGCACCAGTGGTTATTGTTGACTGACTGTCTCCGATAAAACCGATCTACTTCATGTAAACCTGCAGCCATTGTGAATCATCAAGGTCGTGACCTCATGGTGATTGTCCTGTAGGTGCTCCGGCTGGATTTGTGGACCATGCAGGCTTCAGACCTTTAAAGGTGAGTTTACTCATTAACTGCTGCAGGTTGAAAACACAAAACAACATCACCAACACGCCCACGCCTCGTACCAAACATCTCAATGTTTGACTGACAGCTGTCTGGACAGGCTCCACACACACTGTGGTTTCTGGTAGAGCAGAAGACGTTAGCTACTACTGAGCTCCACAATCACAGCGGCCTTCAGCTCGCTCGGGATTTCAAACAGAGTTTTTGTAACCTTATTTGGCTGTGATCCTTTTGAAGTTCAGCGCACTCGCAGGCTGAGGGGTTCGGCTCCGTTTGGGTGACCTGGACTAATAATAGCACCCTCAGCTGCAGCAGTGTCGGGCACTACCACGAGTAAAAGCCTCGGACAAATTGTAAACCTCTTCTCGAGTTTTTGGATGATGCAACCAGAGGTGGAAAAAGTACACACATATACATTCATCACTTCCACTCTCAGGCACCTCTTCCACCCAGTCCACTTTTCTTTCCTGTGTGTTTGATCCTTCAACATCATTTCTGTCAAGCTATACGACCATCATGAAAGTGTGCAGCTTCATATATACAAATGTTTCCTCCCCGCTCCTCAAACCAAACAGAATGAAACTCTCTTTTTGTAAAACTATCTGAAACAAATAAAAACAAAAGACCATTTGCTACATCTAACTAAGGAACAAGCAGCTTCTCAAACTCATGAATTACTCAGAAATAAAGATGTGGATAACTTCTCCTGCTGATCTGCTCCTCCAGCCAATCACGGAGCTCCACCTGTGGATCAGCATCGAAGACCCACACACACACACACATACACACACAAAGTCCACACATGGAATATAAACACAACACATCCAGGGCCGTGATAACCTTCAATATAATCCATGAAAGACGAAGTAATTGTCTGTTGTGCCACTTTAGATCAGTGGTTAAATCGGCCTTCAGAGGGTAAAGCCTTCCAAGCAGCAGCCCAGGATATGACTCCCCCCCCCCCCCGAATCCAGAGACGCATGAAAAGTCTGCTGTAGTATTTATACGTTTGTGTGTCGCTGCTCCTCACCTCTGGGTTCATGTTCATAAACAGCAGAAATCAAACGTATGCACACACTCAGTGTGACTCCGAGCATCAGAGCAAAGTGTCAAACTGCTGCACTCTGACCCGTCAGTGTCATCTGCAGTCACAAGCAAAAACACAGGCTGACACGGCGGACCGTCTGGAAACAAGCGAGCTGTTTGTCCCGCTCCCTGCCCGCCTGCAGCCCTGTGATTGGTCCTGCGTTTATAGTCTTTCTCGTATCGCTGATATTTCCAAAAGTTCTGCAGAGGGAAGAATGCAATAATAAATAATCCGCTCTATTTCAGTTTCCTGCACACAAACAAACAGTAAACTACCGCCAACTACGGTGGTTTTACTCGGTTTATCTGAGGAGATAAAGCGAGCGTGAGTTTGTAGTGCTCAGGACCGCGCAGGTTTCGAGGTCTGAAACACGACCAGGACGAACAGGAGCGTCTTTACAGCAGAGAACAGCTGCTCTGTTTGTCCAGAGAGAAACGAAGGGCCGCTCACTTCCCCAGCCCTCCCTCCTGCAGCTTCACATGCTGCAGGTTGTTTCATGTAAAGATGTCCTGACAGGGAGGATGACGACCACGGCGGCTTACTAAAGGTTCGATAAAGCAGCTTATTAAACTCTTTATGTAACACACGATAAACATGCAGGTAAAGGAGAGCAGCTCAGAGGAAGCTTCTGGATCCCGACTGAGCCGGACCACAGTAAGCACCTTAACTAAGCACCAGCCTTTAGCTTTACTTTTCCCAGCATGCAATGCTGCCAGCGCTGCACTATATTTCTTACCCTTAATCATTCAGTGACAGTCAGCTCAGCACGCACATGCCTCTCTCTGTACAGCTGCAGAAACGCCGAGCAGTTCTTTGCCTTTTTGTTAACTACTGTTCAAGTGCATTCAGCCCCCACACAAATCCACTTAACAAAGCAGCACACAAAGATTTCATTTCACTTTATTGTCATGCACGCACTTATTACCAGAACGGTGGAGAGCAGGTTCTTTGCACGAAGCGAAAAAAGGAAGGAAGATAGTCGAGATGAGTTTAAAAGAGGCAGCCTGTAATTTCAAGAAAAACGCTTCTGAAGAAACGATTTCTTCGAGGGTTTTTTCTCAAGGAAAACAGGGCACGGTAAAGTGTTGTGAAAGTGCAGTGAAGAAAACACTAATAACATTAGTGACTTAACATTAATAAAAAAATATGAGACCTAATTAGAGAGAAGATGACACTAAAAAGAGCAGGAAGCCAACCGTGATTTAACATTACAAATGCTTGTTAGTGAAGAAACAAGTTTGGAAAAACAGAACTGACGTAGACGGCGGTGGACGATGACCACGGGCGATCAGGAGACGCTCGACAGCTACAGGACAGCACCACCTACAGGCGGGACAGATAACGCGGCACTCTGGGGTCAGCTGTTGCAGACGCATGTCCAAGGATGAGACGTTTAACCCCGAGCTGCTCCCGGTGCCTCGGCCCTCTCTCCTGCGTGTTGTGTTCATGATTTGAAGAGCTGTGTTTTAAAAAAACAAAGTTTATAGACTCTGTGAAATTGGCAATTAGTGCGTTTGGTGTGTTTTTTCTCCTTATTAACTTGAAGTCAAAGACTCTAAATTGTCAGAATTGTTTTTGGTTGCTACAGAATTTCTCGCTCAGACGTAATTGGACAGACCATCCAGACATTTCTTGTTCTTTTTTTTCCCCACTAAGGGGCAGGTAAAAATAAGAGTTATTCTTCTCCCTGCTCCTTTCCCAACATGATTGGATTGTGAATACTTTTTTTTTTCTTTCTTTGGTTCTGTGAACATTTTCTGTGTTGACATGTTAACAAATATAAAAACATTTCCTGTCTCTCTCTCCCGGCGCTCCTGTTCAGGCAAAAACAAGACAAACTGACTTAACGCCACCGTCACACTGCAGATCTGCATCAGCTTCACGTCGTCGTGCACACACAGCCAGGCCGTCATTACTGCCAGCTGGCTCCTCCCTATAACCTCTGTCACTACCTCCGATGATGCACGAGGAGTGGATAGATTAAATGATCCTCCTTGATACAGTCTGAATGGCAATAAGTGTATTCCACTGTCCTGTTATTCATAGAAACACCAGAGTCAGGTTGTTGTTTGTGTTTTTAACCTTGCTGTACAGCAGCAGCTCAGAGTTTGAGGTCACAGCTCTCTAATGATGCAGCGCCTCATTGGAAACACGTGCAGAGTTAAAGGAGTGATAAATGGAATTTTATTCTGCACCATAAAGTGCATATTTCTTCAAATGAGTAAGCTTAATGTTGAAAAATGTAAAGGTGTGAATCTGTGTGTGATTTATGAGACATGATTCAAATGTGACAGAGTCAGTGTACTGTGTTACTGTGTCTTTAGCTGAACACGTCTATTAAATCATCAGACTAAATGTTTCATATTTCACTGTTGGCTGCTTCGTGTGAGTCTGGCTCGGGTGGATCTGCATGAATCGAGGACGGAGCGAGAGATTGTTTGAGACGTTGTCGAAGGTGGAACAGTTGGAGACGGCAGACGCTTCCTCCTGTCCTAGTCTCCTCTCTGCAGGAGGAAGCTTCAGACCTCCTCCTTCTCTCCTTTCCTCTCGCTCTGCATCCCTCCATCAGAGCCCTGCTGTATTTCTTAATTGTTTTGCAAACTCTACGTAACAAATCTTTTTCGTGCATCGATCGTGAAAGAAATTGTTTTGCATATATGCAGCACAATTTTCTTGTCTGCTTTGCTCATTTCTTCTCCCTTTTCTTTTCAAAATCCTTCCTCATCCCTCTATGCCTAACCTCCCACACACAGTGGCATTAGCACACACACACACACACACACACACACAGATCCGTTCATACTGTGTCTGGCAGGCAGACCTCCGGCCCGCGGGGTGAGTCCCCCTCCCCTCCTCCTACTGTCTGGATCTGCCACCTCCTTCGCCTCACATCCTTCCCCTCTTTTCCCCGGGAGCTGTCAATCCAAAAAACAGACTGCTGAACAGGAGGTGATGGAGGGGAGGAGGAGGAGGAGGAGGAGGAGGATGGATGGATGACAAATGTGGCGTTTCTGGGTGAGGAAGAGCGGCGTGAGTGTGAATGGACAGCAGGAGGGTTAAGGTCACATCCTACTGGGCGGTAAGATGGCATCATGTCAGGACGGACGAGGCCTTCACTGACCCCGACTTCCTCCATCTCCATCAACCCCTCGCAGCACTCCCCCCCCCCCCACTCCTTCTAGCCTACAGGCCTTGGGATTGGCTGCCGGGGTTAGCGGTTCACCGCCGACCACCAGCTGGAGCGGGGCGTCATCACACCTCCAGGTCACTGGTAGCATATGGAGGGAAGGCTGGAACAAGTTCACAGGTTCGATTCTGTATGAAGAAGTGCGATGAGAGCAGACAGAGGCGTTTGATTCCCACGTGACCGAAACAACTGCAGACATGAAACCACTTCAATCCTCAGAAAAGCATCAATAAAGCAAAGACGGCCTTCCCACATGCAGTTTGCATCATTGATAAGTGGGGATAATTTGTTGGCAGTGGTCCGTGAAGGGGCGAGTCCCCTTCCAAAGACCTTTTTAGATGACGAGCGACGCTCCCCGAGGGATTCCTCGATGGCTCGGCTTCGGCAGCAGCTAGCGCCCCGACGTCCCTCGGGATCTGAGGGACAGCAGCTGCTGCGGCAGGACCGAACATCTGGCAGAAAGGTAGGAAAGTCAAAGTGTTGTCCAGAAGGTTGTTAGTGGAGACGGTGGCAGAGAGGATCATGTAAGACACTGCCGTCATCGTTAACAGAGACTGCAAACAGCTCGGCACACCGCTCCCCAGACGGACTGCTCATCCGTATCTTTCCCTCAAAGTGATGCTGAACATTCCTGCTATGATAAAAGACACGGCGGTTCTGATAGGACGGCCGCAGGGACCGTGTGAGACTATGTTGCATACTGCATGCATGGTGGCAGCTGGTGCAGCAGCAGATCCGTTTTAACACTCCGCTGTACTCTGGCTTTTCCCAGTGAGAATCTATATCCTGTCATGTTTGTGAATCTCTGTGGGTTGTTTACACCTCTCGGGTCACGTCTGAGTCAATAAGGTCATGTGAGAGGCAGCAGAGTCACAGGAAGTGAGGTGTGAATTTATGTGAAAGAGGACTTGGATGTGGTTTGAACTTTGAGAGGAATCGTCTTTTTCACTCGGGTCTCTTGAGGATTTCGTCAAAGATTAAACTCAACCTGTTCCTGCACAATTCAAATATCCAAGTGGCTTTTTTTCTAAGTTAACTGATGTGTGACGTCGCCCATCATTCACAGTCTACGGGTAACGTGCAGCAAAGGGCCGAGGTTGGGTTCAAACCAATGTCGCTGCAGCTGCAGAAAACGGGGCGCACGACAAAACCACTCGTCTGTCTGGTGCTCGATGCACGTTGTCTCTTTACATAAAACAGCTGCTCGTTGATGATACGATTAAAGGGAAGAATGCAACGTCACCGTTTAGCACCAGCATGAAACCAAAAAACAAAAACACCTCCAACCGCTCTCCACTCACGTTTGCAGGAAGGAGTTATCAATCAGAACGCACCACCATTAGATGCAAGCACTGGACTTTTTTTTTTTCCTTTGCTTGGCGTGCGTCCTGCATTGTCGTGTTAGCATGCTAATGTTAGCACAAGCAAAACTCATAACTTTAAAGCGCACGTAATTCAATTCAATTAAACAAATGTTATTTGTCCCCGGGGGAAAATTCAAAGACACACGGAGCCGTAAATAAACGACAGCTGTACGAAAACTGAAGCAAACGTGAAGAGTCAACAAAAGAATAAAGTGTCGAGATGTAAGTACAAAGTTAAAATACAAAGTTAGATACTAAAAAGAAGGTATAAGTGATCAGACTAAAGATAAACAGAACTATAATACAGCAAATAGGAAATATATATAAATATAGAGGTGTGCATGTAGGCTGATACTAAATAATAAAGTGATGGTGATGCACGGCACATAATAGAACAACAGACTCAATGTACACTATTGAGGATCTAAAGACACGGACATCCAAATAAGCAGTGAGTCAACCAAGTTCTAGTTCTTTCTCTGGTCCTTGACTGAAACAGCGTTTGTGTGAACACAGCGCCAACGACAACACAACCAGCGGGACTCGAGTTTCTCATCGACAGTCGAGACTCACAGGATTTATTTGATTTCTGCTGTTTGTGTGTAACATTTCTCACATTCTGCCTTTTAAAGTATTTTTCAATTGTATCAGAAACCAAAAAAAGTGGAACATTTGAGCACAATATATTCTGACAATCGGCGGTGAATTCCATCATTCTGAGCGCAGATATGAAAAACCGTGCCGGTCCTGGAGGCGGTGGTGAGTAACTCTCAGCTCGGCAGAAGTCAAAATGCTCGGAGGTGAAACGTCTCATGCAAGACAACTGCAAGGAAAACAAGAAGATGATCAGTGGGGGTCTACGCTGCGTTTGAGAGTGCCTTTAAAGACGTGCGCGGTAATGTCAGCTTCTCGTAGCTTTTATCCCATCATGCACTCTGCAGTGTTCAATCCTCTTCCTGCCATTTTGATTTCATTTGCCCTCTTCAGTGCTCGCTCCTCTTCAGGCTGATGGAGAAGTTCCACGGGAGGTTGCTGAGCATACATTCTTAACAGAATCCCTTTTCAAATTAAATTTAAATGACCCCCTCAGCTCATAAGCAGAGGCTCTCCTGACAACTTAATTCATAATTCAGTGCTGAGCCAGGGCCTTGAGGGCCGTAATGATGGCCTAAATGGAGGGGAGATGCTACTAAATGGGCTGTTTGTTTGCACCTAAACCTCTTTACAGGCCACAAGTCCACAGCTCAGCACTGTGGAGGTGAGGAGGAGGAGGAGGAGAGCCAAGACAATTTGCTGACCATCAGCTTTCCAGTCCGGGGTCGTTGTGCAGCGCTTGACCACAGCGAGGTGTGGGGAGACTGCAGCTCGTCCTGTCAGGTGGGGAAGAGATCCACTCGTGACACATGTCAAAGAGTTGATGGTATGAACGGCGACACACTGGAGCGACACTTACAAGAATCCATTAATGGGAGTCTGATGCAGTCGATAAATCCACGAGGAACACTGAGGGGTTTCAATCTATCAGGGACCAATGAATGAAGCTCTTCAGGATTATTATTTACACTCCTTCATATAATCCTGATCATCAGCAAAGTGCATATAGCAGATTAAATTATCCATTAATGATTCAGCAGTTTAACTTTTTTATCTAAACTTCAGACAGACCGCGTAAGAATTAAACATCAAAATGTAAACAAAGAAACACAAAGATACAGACAACCACCCACACAGGTGATCACACACACACACACACACACACACACACACACAGAAATATTCTTATTTTTAATAACAGGCACTTCCGACACACTCGACAAGACGACCCTGAAAAAGATCATCTTTTTTTTAAATGGATGTTCTGTAATTCAAAATAGACTTTATAATTTGATCCTTGGCCTGGTGTGTGTGCGTGTCTGTGTGTGTGTGTGTGTGTGTGGGGGGGGGGGGGGGGGGGGGAGGGGGGGGTTGAGTAGCCGTTGTTGAAGTCCAGTTTGGGATGAACACACATTCAGGTGGCGACTCTTTGTTTATTTAGGTCTTGTTTAATGATGTGAGTACTCGAGTATTCAAAGGACGCACGGTGATTATTCCTAATAAGGTTTATTCAATCAGACAAATAGTGCTTCCATAATAAGAACTGATGTAACAGCAGATCCCTGAAAAAGAAAGGAGAGAAAATCACAGTTTCTTACGTCATTACATCTCTTCAGGCACTCCAACACTTTATTCATATTTTATGACTTTGTTTTATACTCTTTTATACTCACACACCGCTGGCCTGTGTTTTCAGCCGTCCAGCTTCCTGTCTTTGTCTTCGTCATGCATCTTGTTCTCTGAGATTCACTCATGGAAGTGACAACAAGCTGAATCTTAAACCCTGTTGATGTCTGATCCCAGGAGGCCGTGTCCCCCGACCTTCAGCGAGGTGATCCGGCTACCTCCGGACGACCCCGACACCCAGCCTCCACCATCGGACTGCGTCGTCCCCACAACCGCCGCCGCCCTCATTCATGCACGGCCTGCTCAGTCCTCCACCTCAGGGCCGAGGCAGGAAGTGAGGAGTACGAGGAGAAACCTGCTCTTTTGTAAAGAACCTCAAGATAACATTTGTTTTAAATTGGTGTTCAGATCATGATTGGTTGAGTGATCTCAGCTGTTACTATCATTTTATAGGTGACCAGAGAGGACAGACTGGGGGCGGAGTCAGCGACCCACACGAGGTGAAGCTGCACAAGGTCACCTCACGCAGCGTCAAGGACAAGGACTGATGCTTGATGTGCTGGAGTCTATGAAAGAGTCCTTGAGTCCTCTGCAGGAATCTATTATTTATTTATTTGCTGAATCATACCTCCGTGTTTCTATCTCACAACAGCAGAAAAAAACAACAACAACAACACAAAGACATCAGTCATGGCAGATCTTGATGACAGAAAACACGCTTACCCTACAAAGGACAACCCTCTTTGGTGTAGCAGCATTGAGTGACCCAGAATTTAAGACGTGATGAATCACAGCGGACAACACTTTCTCACCAGCAGGGAGCTGCTGCAGCTTCACACACTAAAGAAGAAGAGGAAGTCTATGCACGTGTTGTTAAAGAAGACACTCGGCTCAACATGACGACAGCATGAAGAGACACCCGAGACACTCTCTGAACAGCTCTCTCTTTTTGTTCTGATTCGACTGACTGCTGAGAATTGGAAAGCGTTGGACGGCACGCTCCCTGCGCCATTGGATCCATTTCAGGATCGTGAGCCAAGCGGAGCCCATTCGTAAGCAAGAGAACTACAAGATCACATGAGAACTACAAGATCACATGAGAACTACAAGATCACATGACAACTACAAGATCACAGAGAACTACAAGATCACATGAGAACTACAAGATCACAAGAGAACTACAAGATCACATGAGAACTACAAGATCACATGAGAACTACAAGATCACAGAGAACTACAAGATCACAGGAAGAACTACAAGATCACAAAGAACTACAAGATCACAGAGAACTACAAGATCACAGAGAACTACAAGATCACAGGAAGAACTACAAGATCACAAAGAACTACAAGATCACAGAGAACTACAAGATCACAGAGAACTACAAGATCACAGGAAGAACTAGAAAATCACAGAGAACTACAAGATCACAGAGAACTACAATATCACTGGAGAACTACAAGATCACAGAGAACTAAAAGATCAGAACTACAAGATCACAGAGAACTACAAGATCACAGAGAACTACAAGATCACAGGAAGAACTACAAGATCACAGAGAACTACAAGATCACAGATTCCTGAGGATGATTTGTTTTGATGTAATGTTGATGGAAAATACAACCATGAGTCCATAAATTGTGCGTTTTCCACACATTGACTCGAGTGGCGGTGAACTATGCGGACACAGACGATGTGGAAATTGGGGGTCAGTGTCTGCGAGGTGTCTGAGTTACATACTGCTCCTTTAGTATCTTTTTTAAATCACAACACTGACATCAACAACAAAGTTGAAAGTTTAATTAAAGTGGAGCTGAGGACAAGATTTATACGGGTTTTACTTGTTACTTGCACATTTTGACAAAACAGCTGATGTTGACGTCTAATTCAGTCTATACAATTATTACTGTACATTAGTCTCACAGGCCCTTAAAACAGAAACTGTGGTCAGCACTGCAGCGCTTTGACATTTTAACATTTATATTAAAGGCATTTATCAGGAGCGACAGGGTAGCTTTCAGCAGGACCGGCAACACGCCGCCTGTTAGGAGGACAAAAAGTGAGAGCTCACGTCCACTCGAGTCTCTGAACCGACCGCCCTGCTGCCTCCTGAAGCGCCACAGATAAGAACGAGGATTTAATCGTTTTATTTCTGTATAACGTGACAGAAACAATACGAACAGTGCTAATGATCAGTCACAGTTTGATGTGATACTGAACTGTGCAGAAGGACTGGGAGGCTTTTGCACATATTTAACCTGTGCAAATAGGTCAAGAAGATGCTTTTTTTTATCCACCAAAGAAACAGAAAGGGTAAGTGCTCTCCTTCCTCGTCTGCAAAACAAACAACTTCTCTGCTCATACATATTAAAGAGAATCCACCTCTACAGTGTTTCTGAACATAACCTGGGAGTCTACAGACCAACAACATGTCAAATAAATCCATCCAGTCCTTTTGTTTGTGCTCTGCAGAAGTCTGACAACACAGAGAAAAATGCTCCATTTCTAATGTGCTCCCCTTGTGATGTCACAGTGGGATTCTGGTAAAAAAAAAAATCCCCCCCCCCCTTCCTCTGGTATCTCCACCCACGAACTCCACCTCCAGCCTAGAACAAAACTTTGGAGCAGGTCGGCCATTTTTATTCTCCCTAGCGAAGAAGGATGTCTATTGGGAAAAGTCAGGGGGCGGGGCTTGTTGCATTTAAAGAGACACACACCAAAACAGAGCGTTCAGAGAGAGCTGGTTTCTACAGGGTCACAAACCTCCTCTGCTGCTTGAGTCATGTTATGTTTGGATCAACACAGATGTTTGAGGAGTGTTGATGTCTTGTTCTTTATGTGGACAGAACTCCGTCAGCGAGCGAGAGCTGGATTTAATTACACAAATCAAGGACTTATAAAATCAATAGGTACAGATTAAACGTTATTGTTTATGCATGCAGCAGCCATGTTGGATTTTTGCTCAGATTACTGACGTTGGTAGGAGTTGACGAGTTGGAATTCAACCTTCGGGGACACGTTCCTTATACGACGTCACAGACACTTCAACCGATCAAATGGACCGCTTCACATTGTTGCTTTAACGTGTCGTCGTGTTGTTCTCGTCAAACGGCACCACGCTTAAAGAAATAAACCTCCCGGTGTGATGAAGAAAACGTCATTTCAGATACGACATTACCAATCTGAGGAGCAGACAGGAAAGCTTGACTTCTGATGGTGCAGGGTCTGTAACTCCTGATTGAGTTATGTTTATAACCTAAGACTCACTCAGTAATGATAATGACGGAAGCCAACGACTGCAACTAAGATATGATTTTATTTGTAAAAGTCGTGTAATGGATTCGTCAGCCTGAGCCCCTCAGGCAGGTTGATCTGAAGTCGATTAGTCTTGCTGAGTGTGGACTCAGTCGCAGAAAGCCCAGCAGCTGGTGCTACCTCGGGGTGCAGTTGCCTCTAAAGATCCCAGACCACCCATGTCCTGCTGTGCCATTACCTGCTTTAACGGCAGTGATTTGTCGGCGACTCTCTCCGGCACTGCGTGATGTACGTTTGGGAGTGAGCTCTATTAAAAAGTCATTAAAGCTGAGAGAAAGCAGGGTGGGCTCGGCCCTCTTGGCGAAAGGCGCCTCTGGAAATTACTCCATCCATCATAATTACACCAACCGGACACTGCCTCACACAGGCCAAGGGACACAGATCCCTTCATGACCTCACTGAGCCAGACGAAGAGCATAAAGGGAGGGAGGGGGGGAGGAAGGAAGGAGACGTGATTTATGAATAAGAGAAGGAAGGACAGAAGGAAAGAGAGAGGAGAAGGAAGGAAGAAGAGTAAGAACATATGACCTGTGTGAGAACAGATTAACTGTGAAGAAAGGCTGCTGTCATAAAACAGATGATAAAAAAGAGAGGAAACATATTTCCTCCTAACTCAGTGTGAGCTGTGTGCGTGTGTGCACAGGATGCAGCAGCTGACTTTTGGTGAAATCGAGGCTCGAGGCAAACACTGCTGGAAATTAGGTTGGATTTAGAGAAACACATTATCTGTCCGTCTGGCTTCTGTCACGACCAATCAGATAAGCACTTTTCCTTCCTTTTAATGTTTAAAAAACGTGGTGATGTAATAGTCGAGAGCGCCACAAAAGCCTGTCTTGAAAGAAAACGTCCTTGTGTGGGAGGCGCAGAGCTCGAACGTATGGTACCTTAAATAAACTACTCAGTGCTGCTGATTGGATTTGTTGCTGTGGCCGTAGGGAAACAGTTGCCCAACGAAGGAAATGATATTAAACAAAGAGACAATCAAGAGTTGGCAGCGAATCACAGCGTTAGCCCACACGATCGACACCCGACCGTCCCTGAGCTCGCCGTTTAAAAGAAAACAAAAACAACCTCTGTGACCGGTCGGTCCGTCGTGTGGCTGATAAACACGCTCGCATATTCAAATCCAGAACACTCGAGAGCCTCTATCAAATCAGAATCAAATCCAAAAAATCCCTCGTTTGAGCTGAATTAGAAAAACATGTAAAGTAATTAAAGTTCAGAACATTAAAGTGTAATGACGTGCCGTCTGCTGTTCTCACAGAAACTCTGCAACCTGAAGACGAGAGGCCCGAGGTCTCAAACAGAAGAACTGAAATATGAAAGGCTGCTGCTCTTAATTGTTGGGACGGAGGAAAGAGTTGTGACCTTTCCGGACCTGATGAAGCACTCAGACTTGGAAAGTGGAGTTGAAGAGTTTCAGTTTCTTCTCACTTAAGAACTAACTTTAGTCAGGTACGGACCCCGGCTGTCAGAGATCAATTTAATATTTAATTCATCTCACTTCAGTTCAAACTTTAGTGCACACTCGAGGTCCAGATATGAGACTCTCACTCTGTCTCTGTGTGTGTGTGTGTGTGTGTGTGTGTGTGTGTGTAGATGTGAGAAGACAGAGTGTCAAGGTGAGTAAAAAATAAAGCACAGACGAAGGTGCAGACCAAACTAAAGAATTTATTTAACCAAAAGGAGAGAATATTCCAGGAGGAAACGTCACAGGAAGCCGGCTGGACTGCTGCAGCGACGTGTGAGCGGCCATCTTGTTTCCTCAACCTTTGTTCCTTCGTTGGATTGTGAAGATGTGCTGGATACGAGCGCCTCGGCCAAACCGTTAACAGTCATTGGACACCGTGTGTCACTGCGACCTGTACAAGAAATCTGATTGGCCGTCTGTGAAGGAGCGCAGGTATACAAACTGGTGGAGTGTTTTTTATAAATCTTTTTACGTCCAAAGAGCCAGAAGCCACTCTGCCTTCCTGTGATGTTTTTAAACGTTCCGTTCGTCGTGTCCGCACTGAGCATTTCCTGCTGCTCCCTCTGCAGGGAACTTTCTCTAACGGGTTAATTACCTGCTTAAATAAAACAAGACGCACAGAAGGTAAAGCACACGGTAGTAGTGGTTCAGTAGGTTTTTAAATTGTGAACATGCAGCTGAGTTGTGTCCCTTTAAAAGAGGCTGTTATTTCCTGTTTTTAAAGTTATGTTTGATGAGATTAGAAGTAAATAATATTTATTTGTGTTTCTGAACACATCACACTTCTGGCCACTCGGGTCAGAAAAGTGTGGACGCCGCCGCCCTGGAAGTCTGAAACCCTACATACTGCATACAGACCTGACTGTTAGCATGCTGTTAGCGACATACTGAAATACAACACATACACTTCTGGTTCGAGCTCTGTTTGAGCAGCTAGCATGGAGCTAGTGTGACCGTAAATATGAAATGCTCCTTACTCATCCAAATACACAGTGATTTTAATGATAATATGAGAACATGAAAAATGTATTTCAGCACTTTTATTATACGCTGCTCGTTGGCCGGCGAGCTCTGCGATTGGACAACATATTCAGGGTTAACTGTGCAAACTATTCATAGAATCATTGTTTAGATGAAGGCGTGTTTATGTCAACATGTCGGTGTTCAGGCGTCTTCCCCTCCATTGATGTCGGCCACAAGTGGACACTTGAGGAACTGCAGATTTGTGCCATGTTGGCTTCATTCGCTGCCCGGTGTGTCCATGTTCCCTGAGCTCTGAAAGCCAGTCAAAGTCTGCACACACAACTTTGAGCCAAGCAGAGTCATCGAGTCTGCTTCTGGTCGTTTAAGATCTGCAGTGAGTCAAAACACACAGCTTCATTTCTTCAGCCTTTTTCAGAACACTATAAACATACACCGTGTGCCCTGCTTTGTTATGTGCTCTCTGTGACACCATCATTATGCTCTTTAGTATTCTGAGAGCCCGCTCTGTTGTGTTGCTGTTTCCAGCTTGGATTCGGCTACCTGCGTGTCTGGCCTGATCTCACTCCTCCACCTCTGTGTGTGTGCACCCGAGGCTGTGAGCCTGGCAGCGCTGCCAACAGGCTGGAGGAAACATCAGCCCGGAGACACAGAAACAGGCAGCGAGAGGGACCCGTGTTATTAATGATGACCGCCAGAGCTCGGCGGAATGACAAAACAGGGGAAACAAACAACGTGTGAAATGCACACCTGTCTGCTGCTGCAGCAGAGTCCTGGAAGAGGAGTGAAGGTGAATATAGCGAGGACAATGGGTGCAGGCACTTACTAAGTCAAAGGAGAAAGAAGACTATAAGGTGAATGCACTTCAAGAGCAGGGGGGGGGGGCAGGGGGGGGGGTCCATTACAGAGAGAGAGACAGAAGAAAATGAGGTACAGAAAGCCCTAGCACAAGATTTGTAAAGCTAAAAGGAGGAAAGGAGAACTAACTGTAGAGGAGGAGGATGGGTGTTGGAAACCAGAGAAAAAGGAGACGGAGATAAAGCGTACAGAAGAGAGTGGAGCTGTGTAACACTGTTGCAGAGAAGGAGTAGGTGGAGGAAGAGAAAGCTGCAGAGGAGGCTCTGTTCAGCTGTTTGAAATAGAGTCAGGTCTGCTGGGTCTGTCAGGAAAAAAAGAAGAAAGAGACGGAGAAAGAGAAAAAGAGCAAGAGAGAGAGTGTGAGATGCTAACCCATATTTCTATTACTATGTGGTGTCAGTGGTCAGCGTGCAAGCTTTCCTGTTGCTTAGTTACTGGATTGCAACATCAGCGTCAGAGTCTGTGTTTGTATGTGTCATCCGACCAGTGGTGGGTGTCTGCACGACTCTCCCACCGCTGCCGCCACGTCTGCTGCCTTCAAACCACACCGCGCCTAACAAGAATCTGCCTCCTGATGGGGAACTTTCACCCACGCCTGTCCCTATATTGTGCTCCACGAGTGTTGGCGCTGTCGTGCCCAGCTGGTGTTAGGCAGCCAACATGCTCCCCGGACGAGCCGTGTGCATTGGCCCAGGTGCCCTGCTGTAACCCCGCCCATCAATCACCATTGGCTGACAGCACCAGCTACGACTCCAGCCCGAAGGAAACGTGAATCTCCCTTTCACCCCTTCAGGATGATGGATGAGGTTGTAGCCAGGGCCCTCAGGGCAGGGGCTCTATGGAGTGTGAAGCTGTATGGCGAGGGGGAGATAATATACTAAAGGACAAATCTGATCAAGTCTTGAAAAACATATTTTTTTTCTGCAATAACTGGAAAATGTTGCACCTCGGAGGGCGATAGCTCCACTTTCCTCCGGGGTACAGGCGATGTTTCTTCAACAGAGTGACATGATAATCTCTCGTCCAATGACCTCTCGCTTTAAGACGTAAGCAGCAGAGCTACAAGAAAACAACAACATGTCGGGTATACGTCAGCAGTTTGAGGAAAAATCAAACCAGAGGAGACGACTCGAGAAGATTTTTATTCTTCAGTCCTACAGTTTCTGTGGAAGCTCTGAAAGTGAGGGAGGGAGGGAGGGAGGGTAAAACGTGACTCTGAATAAAGTGTTTGCTGTTTGAGCTCCAGAAAGGTGGAGACAGCATCACAATAGTAACAGTGTGTGGTGAACGAAATACAAAGAAGCTGTCAAATTACAAATCTAAGAATATTATTGACGCATCACTTTGTCGTCCTTTTTCACACAAAATGGTGAAAAGTTCGTTTTTTGACCTCCAAAAAAAGAACGATGAAGAGCAACAACTTGTAGGCAGTAATCATAGATGTTATGTTCACGACGTCTTAAACAAAAATGAAGTGACCTCACTTCCTGTCAGTTGTCTTCTTCTTCTGTGGATTTCACAAAACATACACATTTACAGCCTGCAGTACTTAACCCTCGTCTTGTGTTAGCTTTCTGTTACCATCTCTTATGTTAACGGGTCGGTTTTGACCCGTGTCTTAAATCAGCTGTAAAATACACTGAAAACAATTATCTATCATCCAATTTGTTTCTCATCTCTTGGTTACCTTGTTAGGCTTCCTTATCCATGAAAATATTGGTTTTAATATTTTTGGTGTGGGCCATTGGGCCTTTTTTTTGTCAGTATACCCCTCGATTTCAATTTTAAAAAATGGTAAAATGAACCTCAAGAGAATTGTATAAATAAATAAAAGGTTGTTGTGTTACCTGACTATTACTGAGGGGTATTAGAACACATCTCTTAAATAAATTTGTTTTATGTATTTTTTCATTTTAATAATTTTAACTATAGTAACATCTATGGTGTTACGGGTCAATTTCGACCCATGTATATTTACTATGATTTTTCCATTACTTGGTGGATGTGGGTCCACAACACAAATGCATTATATGCAGATACATCGAGGATGTTGTAAAACACAACACCTATGGCCCTGGGTTGAACATCAGTGGAAGAAGCTGCACTCGTGTGTCCCAGACATCCCTGATAGGGGCAAGCTTGTCAGATCTTGCTCTGGTTGTCAAATCTGAGGACTCTTGATATCATATGAAAGGTCTGAAGTGACATTGTTGCCTGGAAAATATTTCTACCTGTCGATGCATCCCAGAGACTATCAGTGGCCTTATTGCAGGATCTGTACACTCCAGCAAAAAAGAGAACACCAATATAAGCATCCAGGTATTCCTCATCCATGTCTTTCCACATGTCGCCATGGACTTTTTTTCCTTCAAGGTTTGTCATAGCAATGATGACTCTTTTTAGTGACAATGGCATAAATAGCTCAAAACATGTCTTGATGTCAGTGACTCTCGTCACAGCAAACCTTGAGATTCCAGGGGTCATTTTGATGACATTTGCAGCAGCTACCCTGCCATGTAAATCATGATGTAATGAGCTCCAACAGATCTCACCATTTTTGGACTTGAATCTTTCAGCGGGAGTAGCTTCACCACCGGTGACCTCCTCATCAGACTCATCAGATGTGTCTGTGTCTTCTGGATGATACTCCACATTGTCTTTCTCCTCAGAAACCTGTTCATCCGTATCACTATGCTGCTCTGTGTCCACTCCCTCATTTTCAGCAAAAATATTATCCAGAACTTCTTTCACTGTAAATCTTTTTTTCATTTTTGCATGCTGCAAATTGGAGAGTCAGTATAGAGACACCAACTCTATACTGAATTGACCTCACATGTCTGGAAATGCCTGTCGTTGTTTGTTTTGTTTTTGTACTGGATAACAAGGTAAAATGAGAATCCCCTAAAGCTCACATGATTGGGAGAGGAGCTGGCTGTCAGTGTGTGTTCAATTTTGGCTCTAATTATTGCTTTATAATCTTATTTTTATAACTGGGTCAAAACCGACCCTAACAACACCAAGGTCATAATTTTAACCAGAGCATTTTACAATTTAGTGAAAACCAAAAAAAATGTTTTATTTTGTTGAAATAGAGATTCCTGACAAAGTCAAAAAGCCTTGATGCAAAAAAAAAAAGTTACGTGGTTCTTTTATGCATTTAAAAACTAAAACGGGTCGGTGCCGACCCTAACACAAGACGAAGGTTAAACTGACCAGCAGGATTTTTATAACTCGCAACTTTCACTGTAGATGTAACTGACTGCTTAACCTTCATCGAATCACAATTAAAGCCTGATGGACTCTTTACTCTGCAGCAGCCTCTACCATCAGTGTGTGAATGTGTATGAATGGATGAGTTAATACTGATGGACTCTTCACTCTGCAGCAGCCTCTACCATCAGTGTGTGAATGTGTATGAATGGATGAGTTAATACTGATGGACTCTGCAGCAGCCTCTACCATCAGTGTGTGAATGTGTATGAATGGATGAGTTAATACTGATGGACTCTGCAGCAGCCTCTACCATCAGTGTGTGAGTGTGTATGAATGGATGAGTTAACACTGATGGACTCTTTACTCTGCTGCAGCCTCTACCATCAGTGTGTGAATGTGTATGAATGGATGAGTTAATACTGATGGACTCTTTACTCTGCAGCAGCCTCTACCATCAGTGTGTGAATGTGTGAGTGTGACCTGCGGCTTGGAGTAGACTAGATAAGAACGATACAAGCTGGAGTCCGTTTACCGTGCAGATCTTGACACATAAGACAAATGCAGCAAATAACTGGTGCTGTTGTAATTATTTTAATCCTCTTGTTTAACTGCACATTGTAAATTATCCATCAGCAGATTTCTCTAAAGGTGATTTTTATTCACCAGCTACAATAAAAATCTGGGTGCAATTACGCAGCAGATCTGTGAAGGCTTTTTAAAGTCCAGCTGACACATTTACACGCAGAATTTGCAGTCCTTAGATCACACGGAGCGGCTTCTGTTTCCAGCCTCTGCGCACCTTTGATCAATACTTGTCTCATATCCGTTGTTTTTATGTCTTTGTGGCATTAGGACACCTCTGTGCAAAGACAAGCACTCCTGAGGGCCTTGTCTCACCTTATCTAAAAGGTTGCCTCGACAGTGTGTCTGTGCTTTCTCCGTGGCCGCTGGTTTTTAACACACTCATAAAACAACATATGATATCTCTCCCAGTAGACACACTCTGTAAATGAACGGTGGCAGCTGAGCGACTCGGTGGAAGCAGTCATGCTAATAAATGTAAAAGAGATGAATGCTTGATTTTCACCGCTCCTCTCTTCGCAGAGAAACGATAAGAGTGAAATTAGAGCTGTTTGAGTTGATGTTGTTGCGGGCCAGCTGCAGCAACGCTCGGATTATGCAAATGTGTTTAATGCCTCATCCTCCAAATAAATAGTTGCCGCCAATATTTTCTTCCAACTGCTGTTGAGATGTGCTCAGAGCCGCAGCTCCTCTTTACTCCTCAGACTCCAGCTGACTGCAGTGAAGAGCCGTTTCCCCGTAGCATGTTGAAAAATTAGAAAGACTGTCTTGAAAAGCATAACGAGCGTAAACAGAGGCCTGCCACTGAAGTTCTGATGAACACATTTACTGCTTCATAAATGAGACGACTTTATTTGGACCCTATTAGACACTCCAGCGTCATGATGTAGATGGAGTGCAACTCTTTGTCGCGTAATGAGATCCCCATACAATGTCCTGCTTTTGCATCTGCACTGTCCCAGACAACATAAAATATGGAGGCCCTCGTGGAACAATGGGAGCTAATTGCTGCGGAGTAATGTGTCATATTTTAAGCCTTTATGGGAGACATTTTCAGGCTTGTATTATTTTGTGTAAAGGGGGTAAAAAAGGAGTCACATATTGAAGGCTTTAAAGCTTTAAACGTTAGCTGAATTATGAAAAATGACTGTAACACTCTTGGGCAAGAGGAAATTGGAAAATGATTGTGTGTTTTATTGTTGAGCTGCCAAGGCTGGCAGGTAAAATGAGCTTCTGCACCCTGAGTGTTTGATGAAAGAGCCGTTTTCAAACCAGAACCTGCTTCTATCTGTTATAATGTGAACCAATTAACAACAATGTGGCATTCAGCGAGGAGCGCACACTTCACCTGCTCCTATTGATTTCACGTAGCACTGGACGTGACTTTTTATTAAGGACACTTTTTTTCAGTTTGGAGCAGGTTTCATGGAGTCTGTCACAGTGATGCAGAAACTCACGCACGTAAATACAGCTGCCTTACTGCGGCGCTCCGAACTGAAGAGAGAAAAAGGATTACTGCAAACGTTTCTGCAACTCATCCATCCTGGATTTATGTGTCGCACATGCTTCCTTTACAGGCTCAGTTTGGGTTTTTAAAGTGGCGGTTCTTATCCATAGTGTCAGAATGGGCCCTGTTTGGAGAAGCCTGACTGCTGTAGACGGAGGCCAGGAGCCTTTTTGTCCACCAGCTTCTTTTTTCAATTGTTCCCAATGAGGAGGAAGCGGTCTGTTCTTATTATGAAGGAAACAGGAAGCATGTTTGGATGCATTATTTTTGATGAAGGAAGGTGAAACAGTGTTGTGTTTGGCCACAGCTCTGCAACCTTTCTAACCTCTCTCCATGTTTCATCTCCAACATTGATCCTAGTTTGAGCAGCTTTCTGCTGCTGGAGCTTATTAGAAACATGCAGAGGCTTTTTAGCTCGGGTACAATCACTTCTATCTGAAGCAGTTCCACTGCCCGCTTCCATCGCTGCAACACCTGTTCACCTGATAACTGCTCTCATATCTGGCAAACCCAGGGGCGTCCAAAACGGCCTTCAAAGCCCCGCCTACCTTCTCTGGTCCAATCAAATCCAGAGCATTCAGGAGCAGAATCTAAAGTTAGAAGCAACACAGCGTGTTTCCTTCATGATCACAGAGGAAGGTCACATGCTGACTGTTCTTTGTAAACTTTTTATTGATAAGTAATTGATACTAGCCCACTTTTAAAACCTGAAACTTTCTCTTCAGTTCATTGTTCAAAACACGCAACATCTTGTGTCTTTAAAAAATGTAAAGCGGAGCACTGAATCTTGCTGTCATCAAGCTTTTTGCAAGTGATGGATTTACGCAACAACTGCCCTTTAGAAGAAAATGAGTTGATGCAATTTCCTGCTGTGAATGAATGTTGATTAGTTTTCCAAATAATTCGCTTTGAAATAAACTCTTGTAACAACGCCCTCGCCCTGAACCCTCCACCGTCTGACTCTGGGGCTCCTTTATGAGATGTAGATAAAGGAGCTGCACGCTGCCGCTCGCTTCACAAAGATGAATATGGAAAAATTGGAACTGACAACGACCTCCCAGACAGATAGCATGCTGAATAGGATTTTATAGGTCATTGCCTTCGTGTGCCACTCTGCCAGATTCTTGGGTGAGCGGTATCGATGTGACGTGTAGAGAAGACTCTTTGTTTTGATTTAAAACATGGTCCTATTAATTATAAATTACCGTAGCTTTTTCAGGCTTTTAAGAGGACAGCCCTCGCTGCCACAGTGCTGGTTGTTTAACGAGTGTTATGTGTGCTACTGAGTGGCACGACTATTGAAAACAAATTTAAGAGCAGGGGAACACTGAGGAAACCGTCAAGTGAAAGGAAGTGAATCACCAGGAGAAACATCGCTGCTCTTCTTCCCCCACACAACTAATGATTTCCTTTAACTGTGGGAGGATGAGGTTTGATATGCAAGGTCATGAATAAAGCATTTAATAATGTGCACCCAACAGCTTTTCAACATAAAAGCTATGTTTAGAAGATGAGGCGTTGGCTGTGGGCTATGTCGAAACAGCCTGCAACAGTTAACAGCACCTAAAGGTGGAGCAGCTCGATGGCAGGGAGGGGGGGGGGGGACATGTAAAGAGAATACAGAGACAGGACTCTGGAATTCCCTTTTGATCTAAAGGTAGAGAACTGCAATAACCAGAATGCACTGGGCCTGTTTACTGCTAAAGGCCCTGACGCACCAAGCAGACGGCAAAGATCGAATCGGCTGAAAACAGGCAGAGCGCTCCAGTATAGCTGGACACACCGCAAAAACCAGAGTGATGATCGCCCCCTGGTGGTCCAGCGAGGACCGACAGATGACGGTCTCCTTGGTGTGTCGGGGCCTTAAGGCAAACTGTGACCCTTCAATTCTTCCAAATCCGTGAGCATTATGCGTCCGCTCAGGAAATTAGGACGCATATGTTCTTCCAAAATCAATTACATGAGTCAGTTGAATGTTTGATCTGTTGTCTTTGTGACGCTGCTTCAATAAATCGTGTTGTGATGTTTAAACAAATACACTCATTCTGGGTTTTTTAAAAAAAAAAGGGATGTGATGTGTCTTCTATCGAGCAGGTTATCGGGAAAGGCAGAGGGAACTTTTTAACTCTGCTCATGTTTGAGGTTTGACCGACAGCCCGAAGCTCTCATTTCAGCCAATCAAACGCCAGCACAGCACGCTTCAAACTGGCCACCTTGGAGAGCCTCGAGGAGATCATCTCAAAACGATTACTTCACATATTGAAACTTTGGAGGTTTTCGTCTTTCCAGAGTGACGGTGCTGTCCACATGCTGCTGCAGTCTTTAAATCGTTACTCTGCAAAAAGTTTTAAAATATCATTTGAATTTTAATATTTAAGTAGTTTTGATCGAGCTTTAATGATGCAGGTAGATCCAATTTCACAAATTGTAATACGACCCATTTGCCTCTGGAGAAAGTTGGTGAGACAAAATTGAGTTGAAGTGAAGTCTGAGGTCGGCGTGAGCTCGAACTTCTTCACTGAGAGTTATCAGACTTTTGTTCACAGGAACAGGACCACACCTCCCTCACCTGTTCAATCACCTGTGTCTAATGATCTCTTTCCCCTGTGCCATCACCAGAGTCCAGGTACATCCACAGCACCAAGAAGAGCCAGAATGCACGTCACTATTTCCACCACCCTCCATCACCTCTCCTATCTCTGCATGTATAAAGAAAAACACCTAACCTGAAAAAAATCACAACAAAATGTTTGTCAGCTGTTTTTTTTTATAGTATTAGGTGTCCTTGATAATATACTAAAAGTTTACCATAATGTGACTTATTATTAAATATTTACCGCCTGTCTGCGCCACATGGGAACAGGAAGTAACGCTAGCAGGCTAGCTAGCTAGTCAGTAATTTATATTAGTTTATATATTCATCAACACAAACTACAAGATATTACAACATGTGTATTAACAGAAAAAAAACCATGATGACAGCGACTAAAGATAGATTTAAGAAGAAGAGGGATCCCTCCCAAAGGATCGTGGGATGTGTAGTTCTTCGACTCTGGAAGATAAACACGCACGCAGTCTTTGCCCCTCTCGCTGTTTTTCTAACGCCATTTAGGCACCAAATCAATCAAGCTGGTTGTCATGGTAACATGCTTCAATCTCTTGATACAAATATTATGTGAAATGTCAACGGTGGACTTGAATTTAGAAAATGTACTTCAAGAACCACAGCTAGTTCAATTTGGGACACCGTTGAGCGGTACAGATGATGACGGATGGTCAAGCAAATTAACAAATTATGACCTGTTTTCATGCTTTCAGGACAAAGTCAAACAAAAACCAAAATAAATTCTGCAGGTTGATGAAAAACAATCTCACATTTCCAGAGAATATGAATGAAAAAAACAAATTCATTGAGATAATTTCCTTTATTCTGTTCTCGATGGTAGAAATAGACGTGTTCTTTCTCCCTGTTTCAACCAAAGAAGCTCTGCTCTTAACATTTAAACTCAAACATCCCCTTCATACATGTAAGACCAAACATGCCATGAGCTCTACAGCACTCATCCATCATCTGTGTGACTGCTCAGGTAATCCCTCTGTTCTTCACTTTGGTTTGATGCGTCGTCCATCTTCATCCTGTCTGTTTCACTTCAGGGATGATGCACGTTGCTTGCTGTAGAAACGGACGTACAACGTGGACCTGCGAGCAGCGTTTATTCTGGGTCAGCATCTGATGATAGAAATATAATCTTTCTATCCACTTTTTTTTTTGTGTGTTGCTCAATAGATATGTATGCAGAGCTGACAGCCCTGATTCGTTCTAGCTGGTGCAGTAACATATTTTGGAGTGTCCACCTAACTCAGACGACTCAATCGCAGCGTGCCGGCTCTGCTCCATTGCCTCATCTCATATCTCATCCCAAGCAGCCCCTCCACTGCTTTTTTCCTCCCTCCGCTAGTTTTCTCATTACATTCCTGGCACTCCCAGGGAAATAATACAGAGTTTTTTTTTTCTATTGGACTTGGTGGAAAAATGCATTTCCTTTCATCTAGCCCTAGATGTGCGTGCAGAATCCACATCCAGCGCCTGTCCTATCACGATGTGTATATGCACCCCCCTCTCCCACTCCTCAGCCTCCTTAAATAGGCTATTTTCTCCTCTAATGTTGTTTCCCCTCATCTCTTCTCTCCTATTGATTGGACAAGCTCGTAGGATCAATAGATTGCTGTAGATCAGAGCGATTGCAGCTCGGGCGGGCGACCATCTCCCGGCATTCAACACGGTCTCCCTATAAACTACTCAGAGGGGCTCTCATTTCTGTGTCAAGGTTATGAAATAAAGGCCGGATAAAAGTTGACGCTGAGGCTTGTTTGTTTTGACCGATGAATAGGTTAACCGCTCTGGCATTGTAGCAAGCCTTCCGCCGGCGCTGTGGGTTTCACCTCATTGTGGAGCAAATTACCTTGAATCTATGGTCTCTTTATTGCACTCACAAATCCTCAAAGTTGTTAGTGCCACAGGGCTGAAGAACAGAGGGGAAGATTGTGTACTAATGGCCCCATGATGCTCGTGTTTTCTTTTTGATTCACTTGAGATATCAGGCCATCAATCAAAGGGCCGTACTATTAAATCAGAAGTGCTTCCTTACCACTGCTTCACCTTCTTTCGTTTATTTCACTCGTCTGACATTCGGCTGACTCTGCAAGTTCAGCACTAAACCTTCAACGTCTCAAACGTATTTTCTCTCAAATCAAAAGTCTCACCAGCTTAAAAGTTTTTGGAACAATTGTGTCGGATAGTCAGAGGGCAATTTTTCTTTCAATCATTGCTGATCAGAAAACTATTCCTTTGTGTGTCACACAACGAAGAGTCCTTCAAGAGGAATCATCTTTCTGTCTGCAGAAATTCATCCCAACCCAAAAAAACAAAAAATTAAAAACCTACTTGAACACTGTCAGGATGTACAAAAACTCTCTGTGAGTCCTGACTGTCTCCAGTGAGGGAGAAGCTGGAGTCCTGCTGGCTGTGTTGTTGTCAGAGCTGTGTTTACATGGACGGGACGGCCGGCTCCTCCCCTTGTGTATAAAAGCTGTTTGAGTCAAGAAGAAGAAGAACATACTCACTGATTATCTGGAAGAAGAGTTTTTTGATCACGCTCTTTTGGTTCATAGCTAGCAGATGGATAGTTGAGGAACTTTCTACGAGGTCTCCAAAGAATGAAACCCAGACTCTGGTGATCCCTGATACCACCATCACGCTGCATATTTACAAAGTAAAATATTTCACAGACTAATAAATTAATTCCTGTATAGCTAGAAATATTACTGCAGCCAGAAGATGGAAGAACTTCTGTTTCCTGTTCTGACTCAAACGACTCAAATTCAGACCAGAAAGCAGAGCGAGGGATCAGTCAGTGCAAATACAGGCTGAGTGTTCTGAATTGAAGGTCGAGCAGATAGTTGATCCAGGGTCCTGAAGATGGCAGGACTGATACTGAAGATCTTTTCGCCCCGCAGACGATAAGCTCACCTGCATCCACGTCGGCTGACTGATCGCGTTAGACCCAGAGTTTTCAAAAACGGTCACCTGTTGTTGCTGCTCGTTCAGACGACGTCATGGTTTTGGATGCCTGAAAATGCAAAGTTTGAAAACAGGTCAGAGTCTAATCATTGTTGGGACATCTATTGGATAGACCAAGATGGCGCCCTGACATCACAAAGCAGCACCAAGCCCGAATAAATAGCTACTAAAACTATCAGAGCTTAGATTTTCCTGCAGCTGAAGACCAAATCTTTTCTTCATTTTGTAAATCAAAGGCTTGAAGTAAATTGCAGTCTCCCCAGTTATTCCACAGAGCCGTTCTCCCTCCCCCAGAAGAGATATTTCTGGTAGCTTTTAGCGCTCCGCACGTCTACATAACATAGAGAGCGCTGCTCCAAAACATTACTCTCTCTGTAGCTGTACGAAATGCCTCTTCATCTTAAGATGCTTTTACAAAGCAATTCCCTGGGAAACAATTCTTGGCCCCGTTTCTTTTTCTCCTGAATAAAATGCATCCGACTCTCTACTGGATTCCTGCAGACCTGTAGCAAGTCACTTGAAATGAGCAGTACAGAAAGGCAGCTTAGTTCTTTCTCTTTTAACACACATCTAAACACCTTTGGTTAAAAAAGACACTTTGTACCTGAGCCAGATAAAGGTGTCTGTAAAACTGTCAAACTTCAATTGATAGTGAGCGTATGAAATGACCCTGCCTTAAATTGGGACAGACGAGACAAGTGTTGAATTATTCAACACTAGAAGTGTGAAGATATACACCAGAAATTGTTTTTAACTGTGTCCAACATTAAGATACCAATTAACCAATTACAATTAAATGGTCAGTCTTTCTTTGTGTGACAGCCATCTATGTCAACCGCTGCGCTGTGAGATCGAACCCTCCGTGTGTAGACATGTCAGCAGTGGTTTAAAGCAGGTGTTGTTGCATAAAAAGGTTTTATCAGGATTATCATGAAAGACACTCTGAGAGGCCGGGCTCACAGTCTGTGGAGACACACATGATTTTCTTTTAAACCCAAAAACTACTTTAACACTAAATGCATGTGGGGCTTTTAATTGACAACAACACCAAGGAGAACAGACTGAAGGACTCAGACTCTGCTCCTCTTCAACCAGTTTAAATTCATCTCTGAGCTCCACAAAACGTGTTGTTGTAAATCCACTCTGATCCTGTATTTGATCATGTCTATAAACCCCTCTATTTCAGCCCTGCTCAGAACAGGCTGTTTCTGTGTCTGTAGCTTTAAATATGTAAATGAGCTGTGTCTGACCACGCCCCCTCTCTGGAAGGGCTCGGGTGTACTCGCTGCTTTCTGGCTCCATGTCCTATTGTTTACGGTGAGAAGGCAGACTCAGAGGGCAGAACAAACACCTAGCTGTGGGAGTGTCACCCACCTGGGGGAGGGGCTACTGCCCTTTGTGATGTCACAAAGGGAACATCTCCAAACAGCCTGTTTGAGCAGGCAGAAGACGGAGAGGATGGACTTTTCTCATCACTGGGGGTTTGTAGACAAATAGAGACACATGTTAACATGAGGAAGAGGAATATTTATAATATTTGACTTTTAAATTGTGATGGTCTTTTATTTGAAAGAGTAGGTCGGCGCTCTGCTGACAGCCATAAATAAATAAGTGAAAGTCATATTTTAACTGTTGCCCACCTTGGTTGTACTTCCACAACTGCACGCCGGTTAAATGAAAACACACTCACTCGAACTGTCCATCATCCTGCTCGCACTGTCTGTGATGTGACGGCAGCTGTGTCGCGTGCCTGTTTGCTTGCGGGTGACACGCGGACACAGTGGTCAGTTCTGTTTACGATGAAGAGACAGAACTATCCCGGAGATTAGTCAGGGAGAACAAGTGAGTGGTGTGTTTTAGTTTTGTATCAAGTAGCATGAAAGTAGCATCACGCTTGACATTGCGCGTCCTTCATTTTTAATTTTGCTGATGTCAGCAGCGGTGGTGAAACCCTGCTGTACTCCAGTGAGCCCCTTGAATTGTTCCAATTATCTGTTTGTTTTTCAGTGTTAATTTGAGTGTGTAACCCAGAACCTCCCCGAGATTAACACCCATCGGCTGCGTTCAGAGAGAGCAGCACGAAACAGCACAGGAGTTCCTGCAGTAATTATAAATTAGAGTCGTGACAGCGTGAGAGAATACGATGCATTTGGTATAAAAGTCTTATAAACACGTGAACAATCTGACGTAGGCTCATTGTTCTGTTTAATTCTGAAAATAAACGTGTCTGACTTTCTGTTCGACTCGTTCTTGTCTGTGCTAAATTGATGCTCCGTGCTCCTTCGAAATCGAAGCCTTGCACATCTGCTGCAAGATTCTGGACTGCCTGAGCTCGGACGCAGCCAATGGGGGACCTGGAGAAGCACAAAAAAAACGGACCAAACACGCATCTGGTGAAATGTATTCGTAAGACTCCTAACCTGTGGCCTATGTTTCTCAACATGATGTAAACCACTTGAAATGAAGCTTTTTTAAAAATAAGGCCAAATCCAAAATGTAGTGTTTGAGGCTCATAAGACTTTCTGAAGTGAATTCCTGAAACAGTCGACGGAGGAAAGCTTGCCAAATCAGAATGGATTTAGTCAATAAAAAAGCCTTTTTCAAACATGAAGACTTACACAGATGTGACGAGGACACTTTCACATTGCAGTTAAATCTCTAATTCTGGAAGTTGTGCTCAAAGCTAATGCCAACTGTGCAGCCGACAAGCGAGAGGGCTGAGGGGAGGAGAAGTGGGACAAAGCATTATTATTTGTAATGTGACAGAAAATGGTTCATTTATTGTAGTAGCGGGCACATAACAGGCGAAGTCTTAATATGGCCTCATCTATCTTTCTCCCTATGCAGCCTGCAACCACAGCATCCAGGCGTGAGCTGCAGCTCGCTCCATTTAAAATGACCAGCTTCCTCACCTGCGCTACGTGCTCTGGGACATTATGCAAATGCGCCGTCCCCTCGCCGGCAGACCCCGCTGCTCTCTGCCTGTAATCAGACGAGATTATGCACTGTGGGCTGCAAACGCTTCCTCAGCAAATAAATCCTCAATGACCACGATCACAGTGAGAGCGGGTGGGAGGAAGTGAGGGCAGGGGGGCGGACAGGTGTACTATATTCAAAGATGCAGAAAAACACAATGCATTAGCCGGGCGTTTGCTGGTGTTTGGTCTGCAGCGGGGAAGAGTCAAGTGAAGGGATTATTAATCTAATGAGTGGGTTTGATCCTCCTCATGAAACAATGATGATAAAAAGGTCTCAGGAGAACGGTTCCTTCAACCTCAAAGTCAGCAGAAAGACCTCTGAGTCTCTATGAGAACACGTAAGACACCCGTGATCAGAGCGGGTCTTTCCTCCTCGTGTTCCCGTCTTCGTCGCACCACGGGACGACTCACTCTGGCCTCATTTGAGCGAACAGATTCTGCGCTGATGAAAGCCTTTTGGCCATGCAAAATATCTGGTTCAATATTTCAATATTTCATCATGCCCTTACGGCAGAGAGAGTGAACGGCGCTCTGCAATCCCCCAGCACGCCCACTCTCCATCTCTCTGTCTGTGCATACACACATCTCTCTGTGTTGTATTGTTCAGTTCAGCCTAATCTTCCTTTTGTCATGTGGTCTTCTTTATTTACTTCTCTTTGGTTCTCTCTCTCTCTCCTTCAGGAGCACGGAGGCCCTCTCTGCTCTTACAGTAAAGAATATTCAGGTCTGACTTACATGAGAGCCGATCTCACAGAGATCAAACTAGAGAAGCCTCGCCTGTCAAACCGTTGCTTTTACAGAGCGCGCTCGCTGGCTGCTCTTCTCAGATGCTGTGCAAGACGATTTTCTCGGGAGTAAAAAAAATAAATCTTAACTTTGAGTGCATGTTAATGTCATTTTTGGCCGACTCAAATCAAACAGGAGGTCTAATGTTGCTTCTGGAGAGGACACTAGTCATTGCAGCGGATCGCTCATCTCGCCGCTTGTTGGACGCATACCAACTGAAAAGTTTATCGTTGGAGGTTACGCAATAGTTGATGCAGCCTAAACGGATGCACCTGATTGGATGATCACACAGCTAGTCCAGGGCGGTCCCCGGAATAATTTGACTTCAGTCTATTCTGGTCTGGGAAGCGTGCGGGAGTCTTTCACCGCACTCGCCGCAAAGATCCCAAAATGCACTGCGCTCCTGCCTCTCAGGCTCTCTACAGGAAGTGCATAGACAGCGTTGAGACGGGATCTGTACGGTCACCCCGACATTCTCACGCCTGTTGAGCGCTGGATACCGTGGTTAGCAACGACAAAAGCACCAAGATGACTTGGATCTGTTTTTCCCTCTGATCTCGTGTGTGTGTGTGTGTGTGTGTGTGTGTTCTGCGTGGACTCATATTATTTATATTTATATTTATATTATTAGCGTTGACCCCTCACTCTCTGACCCTTAGCCCTGACACCCCGTGTGGGAGGAGATATGGCTCCGCCCACTCAGACACACAATCAGAGTAAAGAGTAAGATGCACATCAGGACTTCTAATGGATCCCCAGCATCTGGTTTTTCATCGCTGCCTCACAGACACAGGAAACAGGACGGGAGCTGAGGGATGAAGAGAGCATCGTTTTGATCTGACGACCTGCCGTGAAAGCTGCATAGAAAGATCTTCAATGTGACAACATCCATGACAGCGTCATTACAGGTGTATTTGTTGAAAACATCAGAGCTTTAACTCGCAGGACATGTTGGGACCTGTCATCCGTCGTGGACGTGTCATGTCAGCTAACGCTCTCTCCTCAGTCACCTCATTAATCATTCATGTTCTTCAGGTCAACTTGTTCTTTTATTTTGCTTTTTCATTGTCTGATGCAGAAAGCAGGAACGTCGTGAGAATGTTTAATAATGGACAGAGGACATATGTGAACCCTGCAGCGCATTTAAAGGATCAACCAGTAAGATGTGTAGAGATGATAAAGTGACCGTATGATCAGACGTAAAGGAAATATGAGAGGGTACCAGAGAAGGTAGGCGGGGCTTTGAAGGCCGTTTTGGACGCCCCTGGGTTTGCCAGATATGAGAGCAGTTATCAGGTGAACAGGTGTTGCAGCGATGGAAGCGGGCAGTGGAACTGCTTCAGATAGAAGTGATTGTACCCGAGCTAAAAAGCCTCTGCATGTTTCTAATAAGCTCCAGCAGCAGAAAGCTGCTCAAACTAGGATCAATGTTGGAGATGAAACATGGAGAGAGGTTAGAACGCAGAAAGCTTTACAGACCCATGCAGAGCTGGCTAAACACTGAAGCTACAGTGTCCACCACATGCAGAGCTGGCTAAACACTGAAGCTACAGTGTCTCTACATGCAGAGCTGGCTAAACACTGAAGCTACAGTGTCTCTACATGCAGAGCTGGCTAAACACTGAAGCTACAGTGTCCACCACATGGAGAGAGGTTAGAACGCAGAAAGCTTTACAGACCCATGCAGAGCTGGCTAAACACTGAAGCTACAGTGTCCACCACATGCAGAGCTGGCTAAACACTGAAGCTACAGTGTCCACCACATGCAGAGCTGGCTAAACACTGAAGCTACAGTGTCTCTACATGCAGAGCTGGCTAAACACTGAAGCTACAGTGTCCACCACATGGAGAGAGGTTAGAACGCAGAAAGCTTTACATTTCAATAGATGAATATCAATCAATAAATCCAGACAAATATGACGTTATTGTAGTTTAACATCATCAGCCAAAAGCAAACTGAGTCAGAACCACCTGAGTAGATCAGTGCAGTGAGTCCACTGGATCAGTGCTTCTTTTCTTTCTCTCACTTTGTTGTTGTAAATCCATTAGACAGCTCGGCCATACAAAGAGACAAATGTTTTATTGGGGGGTGGGGGGTGGGGGGGGAGGGGGGGGGGGGTTTGATTAGAAACACGAATTCACTGAGCTGTCGCTAATTAATGTGAACTCGATGAGAAACTTGATGACAGGCCAAAATGAAAGCTGCTCGGATGCTCTCTGTAGTTTTCAGTATTTTGGATCAAAAAGCATTTGAAAAAAATGAAAGGTTTGGAAACATTAGAGACTCCTCCTGTTACTTTAATGATACATATTAAATCAGCTTTTCACTGAGTCTGCTGTTACACAATTATTTTTATATGTACTCTGAATATATTTGTAACAGGGCCACAATTAACTCCCTCTGTGGTGTTTCTGTCCCTGGTGACCGTGCGTCTGCATCATGTGGAGTCTGCAGTCAGCCTGGTCATGTGACCTCCTTCAGCCAGGTGGACACAGGTGTGTAAGGGGGCGTGGCCTGCGGAGAAATGTTTGTGGAAGAGAGCTGCTGGAAAGCGGATTTTTCTTGGAGGAGAAACAAACAGCTTGGCTTCTTTTTCATGATGTTTCCTCCTCAGGAGAAGAAGAAGTGTTGAAGGAGGACGCAGAGGACAGAATTCTGAGGGGCCGGTCTTCAAGAGACCTCAGCTGCAGGTCCGGTGAGGGCCACTTCAATCTTCTTCTTTTTTAACCCTTCATTTTCCTGGTGTTTGCAATGCATTACTTTTCATATTTTTGCGAGCGTGGAAAAGATCGCTCCGTCTCTCTGAGGAGAATTTGTTGTTCGTTTGGAGCCAGTTTTGAAGAAATGTTGAGAAGCCAATGGAGCGTTTGATCGTTAATCCATATCATAGATATTAATGGATGAAGCCCGAGTGTCGTCCCTTGTGTCCCTGCAGGGGGTGCTGGAGTCCCCCGTGTGTTCCTGCAGGGGGCGCTGGATTCAAAGTGTGTATGTGACTTCCTGTGCTTCTGCAGCCAGCCTCTAGTGGACACTCCAGGAACTGCAGGATATGACACTTTCACATTGGCTTCATTTTCCAAGACCAGATGTTGCCGCTTGGTTCCATGTCTGACTTCCTGTCCGGGTTGATGTTTTTTTGAGCTTGCAGCGTTGAAGACAGACTCAGAGCCTATTTAAAATGGAGCAAAGCGTAAAGGCGTAGCTAGCACGCTCCAGAGACAGGCTGCAGCACTCGCGCGTCATTGCATGACAGCGCAGAGAAGAGCGCCGTAGTGTGCGGCGCTGACGGACCTCAGCACGCACAGACTATGTGGAAGTTGTTCATCAGAACTGGATTGAAAGATCTCTTCCTATTTTCTTGCCTGTTTAATAAAGACTCATCTCATATTGCTGATGATCGGTCTGACCGTGCAGTCTTACTCACATCACTGTTTCCTGTAAAGCGGCGGCTGAGCTGAAGGAAAGAGACAGCTGCACACCATCTCGCTCTGAGTTTTTGCTGCAGCCTAAAATCTAATTAGGCTGACGACACGGGTACTGACATGAGAACGGATTTTTAGACTTTTCCTCTCTGACTGACTTTTACCCGTTGATGAAATCTGGTTTGTGTGGTCGTCCTCCATCCATCATCTCGCAGAGACAGAGAACATTATTGCACTCGCAGCCCTCCACAGTTTGACCAGTTTGCAGCGGCTCATTTTGTTGGTTGTCAGGGTGAATTGGTAAAACACGTGCTTAAGTTCTTCTAAACTGGGTCAGCAAACCAGTGAATCACCACACAGCATCTCGCACCCCCGCCCACACCCTCCTCCTTCTTCTTACTCTCCAAAGAAATGGCCTGACTACTGTTCTCTTTCGCTCTCTCTCTTTACTCACACGTCTGTCCCAGAGTAATGTCAGAGTAATGTCAGAGTAATCGGCGTAATGATGGCAACCTGAAAATGAAGCTGAGTTTGTTTTGAGACATGAAGCTCATCAGATAAATGTCCGACTGGAAGGCTGCTTTCATACAGGCGTGAACTGAGTACGCTTCAAAGATTCAAAGACTTGTTTTCATCATCATTCATATGCTGAGTCCACTTTCAGAGTCTTGGGCACAATCCATGTGTACTCGCGTACTGTCCGTGCTCAAACAACCGAAAGTGGGCCATCGTGTAACGTCCTTCTAAACGGTCTGCTGCTTTAAAAACACAAGTTGTGCTCACTTAGTGCTGCACGGTGAATCTCGTTGTTCTTCTTCCAAATAACAAAAACGAAAAGACGGACTCAGTCTGCGAGTGGTTGTCATAGTTGCTTCTTCTGCTTCCTGCTTTTTATGGACTTGCAAAGCAACTGTGTGCATACTGCCACCTGCTGCATCGGGGTGTGTACTGTGCATATATATGCTATGGGCATATATATATATATATATATATATATATATATATATATATATATATATATATATATAGATGAGCAGAAACGAGGAAAAACAATACAAAATAAAACAGGAAATGAAATCTAAACTGTTATCACCTTATAAAACAAAACAAGAAAAAATTATGTATTATTAAAAAAATGATGTAAAAAAAGCTGAATAAACTTTCTCTCCTTGAAACACCATTTGTTGATTTCAGCTACAGTTCTTGTCCTTCTGTCTTTAAAATCTTGTGAATTTGCGTAGCAGCCACCAAGGCTAATGCTGCAGAGCCCCCCCCCATGATAAAAACTTGTTTGGTAGAAATAAGTGTTCTTGCTTGCTAATCCCTGAGACTGCTTCCTTTTATCAAACGCCCCACAGACTCCAAACTCTCATCCCTGAGTGTGTTTCAAAGAAGTCCCAACTATCCCGAATCAAAGTCAAACAATAATTTCCACCTCGCTGTCAGACACAAAATGCTGCGGGGGAGCCCGCTCCAGGTGTGTAATCTACATAACGCAATCACCACATAATCACAGCAATTACATGCACACTAAATTGAGGCTTGCATTAAAATCCACTGAGCATGTAACTTGTTTTTGGAGTCAGGCCCCTCCGCACAATCCTCCCTTTTTCATATTCACATTTCAGGCGTTTGTCTGAATCCCTTATCAGCAGCAACAGGCCTGAAGGAGAACGAGTTGGAGGATCCTCCACAGTGAAGGCGAGTCGTCGGGAAGATGCCGGCGCTCGCAGTGAGTGCAGCGGTGGTGATAAAGCACTTCGGAGTATCGAAAGTGACAAACAGAAGCGTTAGATCAAAGTAATTGATCGTGTGAATTAGCAGGGGTCACGTGACGGCGGCGTGCAGGCCAGAGGACACGGACAACGTTTTAATTCATTTGCCTGATCGTCGGGACTCTGAGTTTGAATCTTTGTCCCTTCAAATTAAAAGCTTTTTGATCCCTTCTCCGTTTCTTTCTTTTTAAACACGACCTTTGTAGTCGGCAGAGAAGGCTTGTCAAACACACGCTGCAGACAGCTCTGTGATAAATGTGCCCTCGGATTTGGTTTTGATGGCTTTCTGCAGGTGATGCTCTCACAATGATCTCGCTTTGATTGGCCATGTAAGAGGAGATGAAACAAAACGACACTTCTTTATTTTCCCGGGTCAACACATGCCATGAAAAGATCAAACCAACAATAGCAACCTGAACACAAAAACAATCAGTCATTGTGTGTGAAATCAGAGCCTGTTGTGTTTTATGAAACCGTCATTTCCCTCTGCTCCCTTCTTTGTTGCTGAGATGGATCTTTCCTCCAGAGGTCACGATGTCAATGCACACCTCATGGACTAAATACCTGCCATCCTCCACGTCTCTTTTCTCCTCTATGTTCCACATAACATCCAGGAGCGTGTCCACAGGGGGGGGCATACTGTCGGCCCCCGCTGAAATCTTATCGGCCACCTCAAATTCCTTGACTTTTATTTGCTATTTGTTTGAGTCCACGAAGGATTCGGCTAAGAAGATGTATCTCTTGCCATCAGTTGATGTGATTAGTGTGGATGCAAAGGGGTAAATAAACATTCTTCATTCATGTGTGTGTGTGCACACTAACGTCAGGCAGAAAGAGTCTGCACACGCCTCTGACTGTAATGCATCATGAAGCAGTGTCGGCGCCGTGGACGGATCGTAGCTCTTTTACTTCCAACATGGGATCTGCAGCTTATCAGTCAATCCCACATATGCCGTCTCTTTGGCAACAACTCTCAGCAGCAGGAAACATAACGTGTATTCGTCCACATGCTGAAATAGACAAACAAACAAACGCATGATTCAGCCGGTTTTCTGTAGCATCTGCCAAAAACTTCAGAACCGAGAGATCCTCTGAAGTGATTCTGCTCTTTTTTTAGAATCTGGATTTGAAACTTGAAACTTCTGTGGGAAGACGGGCTGAGGAAGTTTGAGAGACGGTTTCATCCGCGACAAAAAACTTTGCCTTGAAAGATAAATTTATTCTAAAGCTGAGTGACTTGCTTTTTCACACGTGCTTTTCAAGACATGGCGTAGAAGGAAGGCGGCAGCAACTGGGTCCGCTCTTGAGTTCTGATCATTTACTGGATTTGGACCCTTTGATTGACGCAGCAGCACTTTCTTGGTTGTTTCTTTGTGGAGGACGGTCGGTGCACGTGTGTGCAGGTTTTGAACCGGTTCAGGTGGACTATCCTGTTTTGCACGGTCATTGGAGCAGCGGGCTTTAAATCTTGTTCGTCTCTCGTTGGATCATCTCGGTAGTTTCTGTGTTCAATGGAGAAAAATAAAGTCTGAAACCAAACGGTTTCCTTTGACTTTAAGCAGTGAGCCTTCTGTGTTTTACTAAATACATAAGTTATAGGTTATAAGGCCACCATGATGCAGACGAGCTCCAGTTGTCCTGTTCCATGCTACGATTCTCCCGCCTCCTCGTCCCCCCTCTGGCCTGCATGTAAAATATCACCGACCTGCTTTAGTTCAGAGACAAATAAAACTGCTGACGTCTCTCGCCCTCATGAAGCGTGGCCATCGATCCATCTTGAACAGGAAGAAGTCCTGTAGTGTCGATAAAGATGCTCAAACAGGACTTTTACTTTACATACTTTCTCTTCTTTCATGCCAGTATTTTATTTCTTCTTGGGTTAAATTGTTTGTACATCTCTTAGATGTGTAAATGTCCTCCACACTGCTGTGAGATCAAACCGAGTCTTTTTACACCGAAAGAATCGAACAAGGAAAAGCAGCTTTGGTTTGGAGGCTGTTTGACTAAATAACAGGAAGCTGGTGGCATCAGCGTGAGGAGGGGAGGGATGCAGAGGGGAGACGGGGGGGGGAGGAAGGCTGACGTAGAAGAAGAATAGTCCGTCAGTGCAGCTAATTAGGTCCACTCGTGGTGTTTAACAGCGGCTCTGCAGGTTAAACAGCAGCCCACTCTGGAGGCTGTCAGGACAGTCCGACTGAGCTGTGGATGATAGATGAACCAGCGGGCGGCTTTTATTGGACCCATTATAGAAAGTTCATGTGCTGCACATATACATTGCACGCTCGTACCCAGTCCTTTGCTTGCACAGAGGACATTGCTCGCAGGGACGGACAGTAGCCACAAACATTACAGCGGCTTAAATGTTGACAAACGGCTGCTGGTTGATCTGTTTGGCCATGATTGTGCCAATTTAAAAGCTGTTCCCGGTAAATCATCAGTGATGCAGGGTGGACCGGGCTTCATTTGTCTGCGTTTCCATTGACAAGCATGCTATTAGGCTAACAATCAATGCAGCACTGATGGATGATTGGTTATCATCATTTATTGCTTCGTCATCATAAGCAGCTTCCAATCATCCAGATGGTTCTTAAAGCAGCATTTTTTTTGGAAGGAAGAGGTGTTTTATTTTTTTGCAGCTCTTCACCATCTGTTTTATCTGTAGATATGAGTCGAGCTCTACATGGATGGATATTACGCTGTCACTGTAAAAGGGCAACGGCTTATTTCATCGACTAAATTGCAGGAAGGTTAAGAAGAAACCAAACAGATGGAGACTGTGGAGTCCAGTGGCCCCCGAGCTGCACCTGTAGCTGGTTACAGCTCAGGTGTGATTGATCTAGAAACAGATTTAAGAAGCATGTGTCAAGAGACGAGACGCCTCTATAAATCACTGCTTAATAATAGCAGAATCCCCCCATATGGGTGAAAAATCTGTTTTGAGTGTTCGTCTGTGCATTCGCAGGTCTCTGACATCACAACGCCTGATCAAAATGTGGAATCACAGCGGCACACTGTTGTGCAGATGGGAGTCTTTTATCATGTAAATGCTCTTCGTTTGCTGATAGGGGCGGCAGGGTACTCAAGAACTGGAAGAGACAGACATCCATCACCGCAGCCGCTTCTCTATCTGATTTTGTGAGCTGAATTAAATTTGGTAACATTAAACTCAAATATCTCAAAACCACTTCTTGTAAAACTGGACTGCGAGCGAGCGTCTGTCTGCGGCATTAAAAATGTACGATTATTTTATATCTGGCTTTTCTTCGAAGAAGTGCAAAAAAAAAAAAAAGCATGTTCCTGTAATGACCTCAGAGGCGTGTGCAGAGGGAAACGTCTCTTCATGTGAAGCTGGGATAGCAGGCGTGGACGAGCTGTGGGTGAAGCTCACGATGAAGCTGTTTCACTCTGACCTGAAGGTAAAACAGTCACAGCGAGTGAACGTACCACCTAATCCCTTCGTCTAATCCCAGCCTGAAGAGAGCATCAAAATACTGACAAACCAACGCTGCAGTTCAGGAAGTGGAAAAAGAGTTGCTCAGAAGGAATATGCATCTGTTTTATTTTGTATTAAGAGTGATGTGGGGAGGCTGCTAGCAGAGATAATACAACAGGAACTCATACTGGCGTCTCTGAATAGTTACTGGTTTATGGATTTAAAAGTGGGTAGAAAGTTTTTTTCCAGAATAAGCAGTGAAAGTTCATGTGCTGTCAGAGTCACATTACACAACATGGAGAGGGACGGCCTTAAAGGCACAGTGCAGACTGTTTGTCTGTTTATTAAGAATAAGATGTTTACAGCGTCCCCAGACGACCCGTGGTGTCGGCTTCAACTGAGTTTATGGAAGTTTGAGAGCATTAACGTGTCTTCATTGGTCGAGCCCTCCGTTAGCATGCAGCGAGCAGCAGCTTGGACTTCGACCTGCTCGTGCTGAATCTGCTCTCGACTTTTTGTGCATCAAACCCCAAAATAAAGACCAGTAAATGGACTTGAGCTTGCACAGAGCTTTCCGAGAGATCTGACAATTCAACACGCTTTAAAGTCACCACACCGACACATTCACACGCTGATGGCTCTTCTACAAGCTAACCAATCCATTCAAACACATTCATGCACCGCTGCTGAAGCAGAGGGAGCAACATGAGGTTAAGTATCTTGTACAAAGACACATCGGACATGTGGTTGCAGGAAGTGAACCCTCAACCTTTCGGTTGAAAAACGACGACTCTCCCACCTGCGAGCTCTGTGTCTCAAGTCCCTACAGATACCTATAAAACACTAACATGTCCCTGTCCCGGTCCTGATCCCGTGATGTGTCACATGGATCCGGCTTATTGTGCTTCATGTGTGCAGTATGAAAATAATGGAAATCAAAAACCAAGAAGCTGTCCGCTCCATAGCAGCGCCCAGCAGGGACTTGATGCAAAGTATAAACAGCTCGCCAATTACTCTGGAATATCAAACGAAAAGACGATGTCGAAGAAATCTTGGAAATAATATTTTAAAATCAAACTGGAGATAAAAAGCCCGTCTGGATGTTTTCTGAGGGTCTCAGGAAGAATGATCGTCTGCACAACAGGTTACCTTCATTCCCAGAAAAATAACAATAATATAAACGACTAATGATGTTTTAATGAGCCTGGACCCTGACAGCACTGACAGCTCGTCCACGCCATCAAAACCAGGTAGAATTCAAATAGTACACTTTAATAAACACGACACGCGCGACACTCAGCAGCATAACCACTTCCTCCACAACATCCTGTTTAGCGGCTTGTTCTCCCAGGTCTTATCTAAACGCTGCGTATGGTCGCCCTGTGCTCGGGTAAAGGTTGAACTATTTGCCGCAAGTATTCGTTGCTCTTTGGGCGGCGACACACACGATGTCTCATATCAAGGTTCTGTTTTAAAAGACGATATAACACCAATAGCTGCTGAAGCACACAGCCGCCGCCATTGTTGTTTGTTCTCGACTACTGCGCATGTCCAAATGTTTCGTCTTACTGTCACAGCGCCTCCGAGTAAACGGGGCCTGAATCTGAATGGAAACGTCATGGAGAGGTTCTTAAAACAAAAAAATAATGACAGCAACGGGGGGGCAGCGCTACACAAAACAGAATGCTCTTTTTAATTTCACCAAATCTACCTAACTTCATTGAGCACCTAATTTTATTGCTTTTGTTGCTGAGTTTATATTGTGTTACTTATTTGACAAACATGAACTAAAACATGGTTTTATATGAGCAAAATTAATTACATGATCTTAACTTGTGCAAGGTTTTATGCATAATTAGCCTATGTATAGGTTATATATTGATTAAAAAACATACAAATGAAGAACAGTATTCATTATTACAACATAGTGACACAAATAGCTATTAAATAAAAATGACTGCAAAAGTTGAATCAGAACCATTCACTCGATTGGGCCCCAGACTACCTTGCCCTGAAAATGTTGGGCCCCAAGGTCAAAAAGGTTAAGAAACTCTGGTTTAAAGCACTCTGTCAATGACTACTTCTTCACTTTATATCCCTCGGCCCCCTAGTGTTTAAAATGAGTACTGCAGTCTAAACTCTAATCATCACAGAGAGCTGTCTCCCCCCCTCCTCTCACACAGGTCAGCATGTGGTGGACACTGTAGCTGTAGCAGAGGCTTTTTAGCTCGGGTACGTTAGTTAGTTAGTTACTTTATTGTCCCCGTGGGGAAATTCATTTTCACAGCTGTACAGGCAGGGTGACACCATACTCACACATATAACAAACATATAACACACATATAACACAAAAAAGTACAAATATCTATTTCCGTTCATGATTACATATTGTTCAGGGTGTTGATGGCTGTGGGGATTAGACTGTTTTTAAATCGTACTCTGTTGTATCTGACGGATCTGTATCGACGACCAGAGGGTAACAGAGAGAAGCAATGGTGCAGTGGGTGGGTGTGGTCCTGTGTTATTGCCTGTGCGATGCGTGTGATGGCCTTAGTGTTTAGCTGTGTGATGTTGGGAGTGGGGAGACCGATGATTTTAGCTGCTATGGAGGTTATCTTAGTGAACATGTTCCGGTTTTTGACTGTGAGCATTGTTATGAAACAGGGAGAACAGTATAGGAGAATTAGCTGGATGATGCTTTTAAACAACATTAACAGAAGGTGTGGGGAAACTTGAAGTACTTTGAGTTTGTGTGTACAATCACTTCTATCTGAAGCAGTTCCACTGCCCGCTTCCATCGCTGAAACACCTGTTGACCTGATAACTGCTCTCATATCTGGCAAACCCAGGGGCGTCCAAAATGGCCTTCAAATCCCCGCCTACCTTCTCTGGTCCAATCAGATCCAGAGCATTCAGGAGCAGAATCTAAAGTTAGAAGGAGGACATACTGGCTGCTGCATTGTTGTCAGAGAAGCTTCAACACAGCAGGTTTCCTTCATGATCACACAGGAAGAGAGCCGCTCTCTGATTGGCTGATTGATCACACAGGAAGAGAGCAGCTCTCTGATTGGTCCGTATTAGTGACTTAACTTTGTGATGAGAGGCTTTTCCTTTTGTTTTGGTGCTCTGACAGACCTGTTAGCTTAGTTTGCCTGGATGGAGTCATATAGTTACACCTGTATCACTGATTGGTCTGCTGACACTCGGATAGTGTTGTAAAAGGTGATTTTGTTAAGACTTTAGAAAGACTTTTCAGTAAACAGATAATCAAAGAAAAAAGCACTTGTCCCTTAAAAGATAAGTTTTACTTCCAAAAGCTGACTAATACTGAAATAAATCAATAAAAGTCTGGCCGGCTTTACAAGTGAACACTGAGAATTTGTGAAAACCAGACACGTGCATGCTGTCAGACCAAACTGTGCTGTCTCACAATACAGCGTGTTCTCTCACTGCGACGTCAGTCCAAATGTTCCTACAAAGATCTTCTCACTCATATCAATAATTCACGAAAAATGCAAAAAAGCCTGAGTTCAAAATCTGGCAGAGAAGGAGGAATAAAGAGACACCGACTAACTTCAACACCCGGGTTTCAAACAGTTTTTAAAGCTGTGTTTGTCCTTTTCTTTCACATTCAAATAAAAGCAGCAGACGATCTCTCTCTGCTCTGAATTAACCGATTTTCATCAGCGCAAAACTGTCGCTGCCGACGTTCAAAGACGAGCTTTACGACAGATTGAAGCTCAGCCTGACACACGCACACTGCGACAAACTGAGACTGAGCGACTCAGTGAATATAAACAACGACAGATAGATGCAGCAACATCATCCTGTTTGTGTCGCATACAAACAACTGATGTGTGAACATTACAACTTCCAAACTATCTCACGGTTGTTTCCTACTTTCCAGAAATAAAGAACAGAAAAAAACAATATATATATATATATATGGGTTTGTTTTTTTTTTTGGGGGGGGGGGGTGTTGAGTTTCTTTTTGATGATTTGGACTCTAAGGCCCGAAATATGCTCAACGTTAGATACGCAGCCGACAACGCAGTATACGCACTTGCGTACCTGGCGTTGGTGGTCGCACCAAAATGCGCGAGGTACAACTACGCGTCCGCAAGTTGTAGTATCGTCAGTCCCGCTAGAGGCGCTCGTGGGCTTAATATATACAGTCGCTGGTTTCTATGGTTTCCCCGGACGTTTGGCGGTTGACGTGCATATAGGAGGCGTTTTTAAAAAAATGACGGAACAGGACACGATGTTTGAGGAGCGTTTGATGGATATGGTTCGTGATTATAACCATCTTTATGATATCCGTTTCAGGACCACACAAACGGTAGACACACCGAGCTCTATTTGGCTGCCTGCCCCCTACAGGAGGCCTCTGGTAAGACACGTATGTTATGTTTGGACTTTGCGAGTATAAGCAAAGCCAACGCGAGTGACAATCAGAACGCGTACGTGTCCGTTTGGTACGAACGTTGAGCATATTTCGGGCCTAAAGGTTGATCTTCTAAGTGTGTGTGTTTAATGCTGATTATCGTGTGTCGCGTCGTCGCACTCCGGTGAGCTCGACAATGAACAGGCACGTGAAGAAGCCAGTCAGTTTAGTTCATTCAGTTATAGACTGGTATAGTAATGACGTATTTTTGTAGGCCAACCCAAAAAAATGGCGCCGGTGGTTCCTACATAAATTTGTCTCTGGGATTTTTGCATTGGATTTTGGATCATTGCAGAAAATAATCTGTGTATCAAACACATGTTTCTGATGCTGTTTAGTTCAGCTGATAATCTTTACAGATGAACATCATTTATATGAAGTTTGAAGAGTTAATGCAGCCCAGAGAAGTAAAAAGCTAACGTTGTGCGCTAGCGAACTACACCGCGGTCGATTTATAATGACGTCACGATCGTTATGCTTCATTGATCAGCGGATTTGACAAGCTAGCTAAACGTTAGCTTAATAAGTTGTTTATTAACCTAATATTTACAAGAGCACTGAAAAACATGACTAGAGGCTGTTAGGAGTATTAGGGAGAGAGTTCCCGGCGTGATGACGTTTAATGTCTGTGGCGACCACTGTAGTTTCAGTTAGCTACTCGTTAGCAACCGCGGTTTAAAGTTCACGTAAAAACTTTAAAATTCACAAGTGGGGTCTTAGCTAATGTAGTTTATCTCGTCTAACAAAACATCAACATCTCTTCAGCTTGTGTTAACCACAGACCTTATTTCAGGCGTCTAAACACAAACACATTCAAAATCCACATTGACTTTTAGAGTTAGGAACCCACGGCGCTAAAATGCTAACTCACTTCCTGGTTTTAGGACTCAAAACTACGCCAGTCTATAACGGCCCACTTATTAAAAAAACGTCGGGTTTATATCGAGCTCAAACTCATAAATGAAGTTAGTGGGTCGGGCCGGGTTTGTACAGAACGGGCTCGGGTCAGTCTGGATGTTCTGCAGTGTGTGAGTTACGATCCAGCCTGTAAAGAGCAGAATTCATTCAGATTTATGAATCTCTAAGAAGATAACGTAAAAAAGTTAAGGGTGTGTTTTTGCTGCGTTGTCCATTACAAACTCTCCAACAAAGAACTTCTGGAAAACCAAACAACAACAAGCCATATGGACTGTGAATTATCCAACCACAAAATATCTGCATTGGTGCTAACGTGATCAGATGATCTCATTAATATTGATCTGTAACATCGCCTCAGTTCTTTAAACATCCCCTCATACTACTGACTGCTTTTTAGCTTTTACAAATGACTCTGTGTGTCCTGTGATTGGACCAAAACATGCTGATGTGCATTTTTGGGAGAGTGTGGAATAGCTTTAGTGGTTTGGTGTAGCCAGAGGGGGGGGGGGGAGATTGGTAATTTGCAATGATTATATCAAGAGAGTGATGCTGGCTGACTTTAAAATGGAATAAACATGAGTGCTTAATGCACCCCTGCATTATGCTTCCCATCCCCCCCCCCCCCCCCCCCCCCCCCCCCCGTACTGTTCATAAGAAAGGGCTTCTGAGGATTCATAATTACTTGTTTTACTCTTGGCTTAGTTTATGAAAGATTAAAATTACGTTTAAGGCAGGCCTCTCCTCTCTGTGTTGCTGCAGAAGTGTGCCAATATCTGGGCTATCAAAGAAACAGATATCTCCTAAATGGGAGCTCATGGATACTCACGGCTCTTCTGCCAAATTTGTCAGCGTCAAATGTAACATCTAAACTCTGCTCAGACATGCTGGGCGGGTGAAGCCCAGAGGAGCCCTCTGAAGAGATCGAAGGGACCAAATGGCAGAAAATAAACGGCGTGGAAAAACATGGGCTTATGATAAGTCTGCAGAGAAATGGTTTGCTGGCCCTTTGCCTTTTGATATCAGTTTGAATTAGAATGATATTATTGATTTTTGCAAGAGCGGCCTGACAATGCGCCTGTAGCCATTCCTCGGAGACTGAAGAGACAGAGGCAGAAAAAAGGCGAAGGGACAGAGGGAGGGAGATAAAGGAGAACAGGCAGAGGAAGAGAGATAGATAGACAGAGGTTGGGGAGGTGGGGGGGGGGCAGACAGAGGAGGGGGTGGGATAAAGGAAGAACAGGAGGAGGCAGAAGCATGAGTGAGGGTCTGCTTGCAGAAATAGAACGACTCCCTAATCAATTGTGCGTCGGTGGCCATGCTGTGAGACTGCAGGGGATCCCTCAGCAGGCGCACATAAAGGAGGGGTCGTAATAGGCCAATACATTAGATAAATGGCATTTACTGCTATGGAAACGACTCCAACCTGGCTGGAGGTTGCCCACTGCGCTGGCAGCAGGTTTGTATTTATAGCCCTCTCCTGCACCTGGCTGTGCCATCTCTCTGACACCCTACCTCCACCTCTTCAGCTCTCCATCCTGCTTCGCCTACAGCTGCCCCACCCCGTCATGCAACCAGCTCCTGGCGTCCACAGTGTCTCAGGCTGTCAGTATACCACCCCCCCCCCCCCACCCCTGCTCGTGTTGTGTTGTTTAAAAACCACGAAAGGCGAGGAACGTAGGAGGACACATGAAGCAAGATCAAAACATCGTGTTCACAATCTGTGGCAAACACTGACTGACTGAGAAACATGTTCCTTCGTTTTTCATCTGTTTAACCAATTTCAATGTTTTTCCAAGTTAACTTTGGGCGAGGTCACAGTAAAGACTGGATTAAAGTGCTGCAATTTTTAAAGGGCAAATACACAAAGACAGTTCTCATGTCTTAATTCAGGGGTCACCAACGCATTGCCCGCGGGCACCAGGTCGCCCCTAAGGACCACATGAGTCGCCCGCCGGGCTGTTCTAAAAATAGCTCCAATAGCGCACTTACCAGTGAGCTGCATCTACGTTTTTTTTTGTTGTTGTGCTATTCTTGTTTAAATCACACTTGCATGTAAACTGGAAATCACAATATATAAAAAAAAAACAACTGAAAAATGTTTAACCCTGTAACACCCCTTGTTGTAAAATTACAACGTCACCTTTAACCATCCTAAAAAACAATCTGTTATATTTTATCTTGTTTTTTACCACATTTACATAGTCATTGGGTCCTATTGTTCAGTCTCACAACGCTATTGGATCTTACATTTGTTTACAAGTCACGCCTTCTGGCCATGAACTCACACAACCTCTCAAGGTTTCCTTCGAACAACAACTATTTGTTTCATTGGACTGGATATCAGATCAGATTCAAGTAAGTAATATGTCTTTTATATATTTTTTGGTTGTTATTACAATGTCTAGAGCATGTACATATGTAGTTATTGTGGAATAGATGCATCAAATTTCATTTAGAGCTTGTTATATAATTGTTGCAATTATTCAACACTGGGTGAATGTGGTAGTCAAAATAGCTGGCTTGTTGCAGTGGGCTCAAACAGGTTGTATTCCCTCCACTACACCACTGCCTGAAAGAGAGTATTTTCTTTATACATGGATATTATACATTCTACCCTTCTGTTGTGTTGTGGTCAAGTTTGACTGATTTAAAAGTTTTATTTCTAAAAAATGTAGTTAATTTGATCAGCCTGACCTAAAATTCCATGACTTCGTCCACAAAGAGGATATCAACAGACAATTCAGTTCTGGGGAAAGGAATGTTCCTGAATGTGGGGTGTGGATGTAAGTGGGGGTATGCATGTTTTCCTTTTAGTATGATAATTAGAGCCATTAACCCATTTACATTCACATTTACATTCAGGGTATTTAGCAGACGCTTTTGTCCAAAGCGACTTACCAGGCAGACAGTATTGTCTGCCTCGAAAACATTTCTACCCTGAACACCTAGTCCACCACCCTATTCTATTCCTTCAGGTTATGTACTACAATATATAAAACATATATATATATACACATGTTAATTAATTTATATTTTATTTTCAGAATGCAACCAGCAAGGAGGGAGCCACGATACTGTGTGCGGGATGTCATTGAAATGGTCCAAAATGGAGAGAGTGAGGTGGAAATGGAAAGCAGTGACACCGATGAAAGCGATGAAGACTCTGATGAAGATGTCTGTAAAGAAGTGGACAAACAAAACCAACCACCCATGGACTGTCCAGCTTATAATTACGTGGACATCGAGCCAAAAACAAACAAACACACCATGTCCCGTGACAGGTATCGCTGGCTGAAAAAAGATTTCATCAGTCCCAACACTGATTTTTCTGGTCTGGATATCACAGCAGATGACATTTCCCTCCACACACCATTGGAATACTTCCAGAAGTTTGTGTCCGAAGACATGGTTGAGGCTCTGGCACAAAACACGAATGAGTACAGCTTTCAGGAGCGTGGAACATCTGTAAACACCACAGCAAAGGAAATCGAAAAAATGCTTGGCATGTACCTGAAGATGGGCCTGGTACAAATGGCTGGAACCCGTATGTATTGGGAGACAGAGACGCGGTACTCCCCTGTTGCTGATGTGATGCCACGCAACAGATTCCAATCCCTGTTGACGTCATTACATTTTGTAAACAACATGACAGTATCTGAGACGGAAAAGAAAGACAAACTATGGAAACTCAGACTGTGGCTTGATTCATTCAGAGAGAAATGCCTGCAGGTGGTACCAGAAGAGCACAACTCTGTGGATGAGATGATGATTCCTTTCAAGGGGAAATTCAGCAGCATCAAGCAATATATGCGAGGCAAGCCAAACCCATGGGGATTCAAAGTGTGGGTGAGAACTGGAATCTCTGGCATGATGTGTGACTTTGATGTCAAATGGTATGACAGCAGGGCCGTCACACTTGTGTCATCCTTTGCTGGACCTGAACCTGTGCAGAAGATTCAACGCTGGGAAAAAGCCAACAGAACCTACGTTGAAGTTGAGAGGCCTTACATTGTTGGTGCCTACAACAAGTACATGGGAGGTGTGGATTTGTTGGACTCATTTACAGCCAAATATAAGTTCCCCATCAAATCCCGTCGCTGGTACATGTACATCTTCTGGCACACCATCATCCTCGCTGTGGTCAATGCCTGGCTGCTCTACAAGCGGGACTGTAAAGCGCTCAAGATGTCTAGCAAAGAGACAATGAACAGGAGACAGTTTCAGGCACAGCTAGCATCCTCTCTCATCCTGGTAAACGCAACATTTCAAACTCCAAAGAGAGGACGGCCATCTTCAGGCAAAGGGAGCCCAGCAACACAGACAGTGACATCAGGAAGCCCTCTGAATGCTCAGAAGAGGCCATCCAAGAGATGTGCACACCTCCCATTGGATGTACGCAACGATCTAGTTGCCCATTTCCCAAGGAAGACAGGGAGAGGACGCTGCAGACACTGCAAGGATACACCAACACACAATGCAGAAAGTGTGATGTTCGCCTTTGCTTTACAGACGACAGGGACTGTTTTTGGGACTTTCACCACCAATGAAAGTCTTCATGACCAATGTCAAGAAAAGAAAAAAAGAGGGGGGAAAAACGTTTTTAAAGAGTTTTATCTTGTTTAATATTTTTATTGTTTTTAATAAATGACTTCATAAAAATATGTCTAATGTGTGATTATTATTAATGTTATACTGTTAGGGGGCAAAGGAAGCAATCAACCCTGCAAATGAACCCTTAGTTGTTCTGAATTGTTCAGACAACAGAAATTCTGCTCCCAACTAAGCCCAATGTTGCAATATTACAACATTTCTCTAAAAACATACATAAACATTTTTTTAAAAAAAACTCTTTAATTTCTGCATCAAATGCCTCCTAAAACAACATCTGAAAGGTCAAATATTTTTTTTTTTTTAGGTTTTTCTATATTTGGGTCTTACAGGGTTAATATAAATGAACTCTGACCTGGTATAGGTCAAAGGTCGTAACGTAGCATTCGCAAAAAATCACGCAAACAGGATGACTAGCGAGCGCGGCGAAAAAGAGGAGATGACTGACCCCCAAAAAGATGGCAGAAAAACGAGAGAAAACATATTTTGTTTTAGTTTTTTTTTACCACTGTGAAAGGAGCCTGCGTGTGTCTCATTTGCGGGGCGACTGTGGCGACGGCAAAGCGGCACAATGTGGAGAGACATTTCACCACCTGTCACACCAGCTACCTTGCTAACTACCCACAGGGCAGTACACTACGAGCAGCAAAGGCCCGCGAGTTAAAGGCAGCTTTGGGTAAACAGCAATATTTTTTCACGAGACCGGTGAAAAACTCCCAAAAAGCTACCGAAGCCTCATTTAGAGCTACGCAGTTCCTGATTAAGAAAAAGAAGGCATTTTCAGACGGGGAGGTTGTCAAAGAAGCAATGATGCTAATTGCCAAAACTGTACTTGAGGACGAGAAATATGGAACAGATGTAATCTCCACTCTCTCCGATGTTCAACTGGGGGCAACTACAATGGTAAGAAGAGTGTCGGCGATGTCCGGCAACTTGGCCGACCAGCTGGACCGGGATCTGGCACGGTGCAGGTGGTTCAGCATCCAGTTGGACGAGTCGGTGGACAGCAGCAGTACGGCGCAGCTGATGGTCTTTATCAGGATGGTGTTCGGTGATTTCTCCACAAAAGAAGAACTTCTGACACTACTGCCCTTAAAGACAACTACGAGGGGAGTTGACATCTACAAGGCGGTGAAGGAGTTTTTGGTGGAGAAAAAGGTGCTGCTGGACAAGCTTGTATCAGTGACTACAGATGGGGCTCCTGCGATCGGCCGACATACAGGATTCATTGCTCACTGTAAAAATGACACAGAGTTCCCAAACTTGCATCATTCACCAGCATGCCTTATGTGCAAAAGTGGTTGGCCTTGAGCATGTGATGACTCGTCGTGAAGATCATAAACAGCATCCGCTCCAGAGCTAAACAGCACAGAACATTCAAGGTACTATTGGAGGAGCTTTCAACTGAATATGGTGACCTGCTACTGCACACAGAAATCCGATGGCTCAGCAGGGGACGCATTCTGCTTCGTTTTTTCTCACTTTTGGGTGAAATCAAAGAGTTCAATCCAGAGGGGAAGACCCCTCGCTGCTGGAGGACACTAACTGGACACTTGACCTTGCGTTTTTAACGGACATTACTGGGAAACTGAACACTTTGAACTGCCAACTCCAAGGCAAAGGTAAGACTGTCGCTGATATGATAAGTGCTTTAAATGCATTTAAAGCCATGATGAACATTTTCTCTGTGCATTTACAGAGAAAAAGATGCTGCACTTTCCCTCTGTGCAGATGGTGCTGAAAGACAATGCTTCTGCATCTGAGGCTTTTGACAAAGTTGCAGAAAAGTACTCTCAGGTCATTGAAAGACTTGGACAAGAGTTTGAGAACAGGTTTTCTGACCTGGATCAGCTTGAGCCATGTGTGTCGTTCATTTCTAACCCTTTCATGAACGTGGACATATCATGCATTGCTGAGCAGTTAAGTGCAACGTTCAGCCTGGATGGTGGCCAGATGGAGATTGAAATTGTAACATTACAAAATGACCTCCACCTCAAAGCCTATCAGGGTGCACCAAACTTTTGGTGCCTTGTTGACACAGAAAAGTACCAAGGTGTATGCACAGCAGCTATGAAGGTTGCAAGCCTGTTTGGTTCAACCTACCTTTGTGAATCAGCCTTTTCTGACATGAACTTTATCAAAAACAAACACAGAACACGCCTCACTGATGCACATCTACAAGACTTACTCAGAGTTGCAGTGTCACAGTACACACCAGAGTACAACACACTGGTGAACAGCATGCAATGCCAGGTTTCCCACTAACTGACAAAGAAACAGAGACCAGATTTGGTGTCCAGTTCAAATGTGAATGTTTGTTCGAAATGACTGATGTGGGAAAAGTCCATTTGTTTTGTAGGTTCACTTATGTGGAAGCCTCAGATTTCATTTAAGGTCAAAAGGTGTTTTAGTTTGTCCATTCTGGGCTCCTGTAAACACATGAAACGTTCATCCTGAGGTCATGTATACCCTTTATGTGTCAGTCAACACTTAAAATGTAACATTTGATAATATTAAAAATGGTGCAGATTTGGTGTCAAGTTACAAATGTAATAAGGTAGTTTTTGTATTTTTATCTGTTTCAAATATGGTGCAAAGTTATTCATTTGTTGTAAAAAGTGTTTGTGGCTTGTGAAAATGGGACATTGTGATTTCCAAAGACTATTGTAAAAGTGATATTTTGAAGATGTTCAATTTGAAAAACATTTGCTCTACAAGAAAATATAGAAATAAATTGTGGCATATTGATATTTATCTGTTTCCTATCTTGTTAAATCATTGTTGATATTTATTATGAGAAATCATTAATATGATCAGTGTCTTCACATAGCTGAATATCATTAATTATTAATTATAACATATAGTTAAAGGTAAATTGAATAAATTGGCTATTGCAGAAGTGTGTATCAAACTAGTAGCCCTTTGCCTTAATCGGAACCCAGGAAGTAGCTCTCAGTTTCAAAAAGGTGGGTGACCCCTGTCTTCATTGGATTGGCTGATTGAGGTATAAGGTGTAGTTAGCAGGTTCTTATTGCTGAATGGAACAGGGTAAGCTAGCACGCCAGCACTGGTAGACGGGTTTGTTGTGTAGTTGCAGTTTTTTAAATTCAACGTTCAAACGTGGCCCCTCCTCCTGGGCCCCTCCCTCGACGTAGTGTCGACTGCTTGTTCCTTCACTGCAAGCTAACGCACGCTAGCACAAGCTAACTACAGGTGTTTGTCACCTGCCTGTCCAACAGGAAGTAGCCCAACTCCACGTCCAGGGGTAAAAGCCGTCTTGTCGGTTTCTTGGGTTGTGACGTAGACGTCCTGTTGCCATGTTGTTTTTAACGTTTGTACAGCTTGCATGAAGCTTGTTTTCAAAGTGCTATAGAATCCTTCATGCATGTTATCCCATAAGCACTTTCATTGATAAATTGGAGCTATACAAATAATAATTGCTGGTTTTAGAACGAGCTTCATCAGCTTAGTGTTATCGCCTCACTCTGATTTATATTTTCTCTTCTCGTCTGCATCCGTCATATTCCCAGGTTTTCCCTGGCTGCAGGAAACACAGGTTGCTCCATGCCCGGAAACATCCTGAGTCAACCAAAACAGACCAGAACATGACAGTCCAATCAGAGGACAGGGTCCTGGAGGACAGACCGCCATTTTTAATAAATCAAAATTGGTGCTCATTCGTCTTCATCACATAATTATTTACTGTAAACGTCACCTCCATGCAGGTGTCTGACTCTCTTTCTGGAGTTTTAATCAGCGCCTTGAAGCATCACATGCTCTTCTTCTATCTTTTGATCTTAAACTCTGATATGACTCTGTGTGACCACAGAAAACCAAAACTGTCAGACAGCCGGTCTTGGCTTTGGCTTACACTCGGCAGGTAACAAGAGACGGGATACTCATGAGTGCTCACACACGGTTTGATGTTAGTCAGTGTTTTAAGGACATTTTCATTTAGAATAAAGACTCTTGTTTCTGTTTTCACTGGTGTGCCTTCATGCTCTGCTTTGCTCAATGATAAAAAGATTCTAACAATCTTTTGTGTTTAAAAAAATAAAAAAATAAATCCGCTTAATCCTTCCCCTGCAATCTTTGTCTCCCATCGGTGGATGAATAATTAATTTCTAATTCAAAAGAAAAGGCCAAGCGGACTCACATTATTGTCCATGACGGAGTTACTTATAACCCAAAGACCACTGTCACACTCAAGTCTCCCACGGGAGCAATTTCAACACCATCGACTGATAATGAACATCACACTGTCAGAAGGAGGGCCGAGCCGCGGCCTTCCCAACACGACGGGTCCGATCATCAAATGCACCGGGGGGGGACGGGGGGGGGGGATGTGGAGGACGGCTTTGCTTTCAGGTAATGGCTCTTAGCGATGTCTATTCATTAAACAGAGTGTCTGAACAATAGAGCTCTTCGTAATGCATCTGCTTTACACATCCTGCATTATTTATGAGTGTAAAACAGCTCTATATTCAGAATGGGTTAAAGCTGAGAGGCCGTTCAGGGACTTGTTTTTCATCCTTCCAGTATGACGCTGAAACCCTGACGGGACGCTGATTAAAAGCTACGACCGTTAACGTCTCAATCAATAACACTGTGGACACATGAATCTACTGTTACAGATCTCCTGTTTGCGTACACATAATGCTTTCCATGACTGGAACCACTTTGTACAACTTCTCAGACAGGCGACTATAAATATATATATTTGGATTTTTAAAGGTGTTTCTAATTCACACAAATAGAGCAGGAAGGAGTTGAGTGAGCAGATTGAGAGAGAAATTTAAAACCCTTCGTGTTTCTCACCTTCCCACCACGTCTGCTTGAAGTGGGTGTTGACTACTTCTTCTTTTTTTTTCCCAAATGCAGATTTAAGGAATTCAATAGTGTTGTAGTACTCAAAACCAGGACCGGTCTCTGTGAAGGTCTCTGCCTCATTTTGAAATGGAAAGCATTTTGACTCAGCCTCACACTCGGCTGACTCCAGATCTTAAATCGGAACCAGCACTGAGGGGCTATTTTACAATGTAATCACTGAGATAAGACTGAAAGCGTCGTTTTTAACCTTCCCGGTGTTTCACCTCCTGCACACATGATGATCTTTGAATTTCACCCCAGGGACAAATAACGTTTTTTTTTTTTACTTGAATTCCCGTAATGTTTGAGGTCTAGTTTTGACTCAGTCTCTGAGCACTCTGATCTAAGTTAGTGTGGTCTTGACTACAACATAATTACCAAGTGTAAAACTGTGTTTGGTTATCAGACATGATGTCATGACCATCCAAGGAAGTCTGACCACGAGCGACCTGAGTGTGAAACCATGGTTTATGCTCCTGTAGGAAACACAAACTTGTCGGATATATTCACGATACTGGGGGGAAAAGAGAACTGCACTACCCACAATCCTCGGGTGTCTATGACAGCTCTGATTGGTGGAGCCCGTTGTTACCATAAAATGTTTACTTCCATACTTAAGTTCCCGACTGCTGATGTGAAATAGTGATGTGAAATAGTGAGCCCCCCCACACACACACACACACACACACATGTGTTTTAAATGTTTTATTTATCATCTTGTTCAGTCAAACGGTTAGTTATTTCTGTACTGTATTATTTTAGTTGGTATATTTGTGGATCGATCAAAGACGCATCACACAGGCACTTTTGGGGCAGCTCAGTCGACCCAGATGTCTGAGAGTGAACAGCCACGCTGAGCTGATGCGTTTGTGTCTCAGACCGAAGTAAAACAATCATAAAAATCGCACGCTTGGTTTTTTGTGTGCAACAATAATTATCATACAGAATATTAATTCCATAATAAAGATAAATGCAGGAAGACGGTCTGTTTAAGTTCAGAAAGAAGCACACTAAACTGTTTGTTTGTTGGATCTTATCGGAATCGCAATGGATTGTGGGATGCGTAGTTTCTTCACTCCCAGAAAGAAATTTGAAAGCCGTCATGTAACTTTGACTTTTTCTGTTTTTTTTTGGTTTTTTTTCAATCGTTTGTTTGAGGCAGAATCAAATGTTTTATAGTCACGAATACGGGTCGGGTTCCTGGTCGTCTTGGTTTTAGGATTAAAAATATTAATACCGTGAATTTCTGAAATGTCGATGAACGATATGAAATAAGAAATTCAACCAGAGCTGACAGAAAAGTGAGTGTTGTTAAGTCAACCAGCTAAAAACAAACAACAATGTAAAGTAATCCCATCCCAATAAATCTGTCCAAACGTTCCCACCACATACGCACTTCTCATCGTCTCAGCCTCTGGAGCAAACACATCGTAGATCTGCTCAAACCTTCACATCCAGGTTGTTCAAAGTAAGCGTTGACTCTTAAAGTAGTCGTACCTACAGCGACCTTGGTTAACCATCCCATGCAACACCATCCTGCACCCGGTCCAATCAGCCTCTCTGAATAGAGCTGGGTCAAATTTCCATCCATGAAGGAGGGCAGTGCAGGTGCTGCTGCAAGGAAATTGAATTCTAAAATGACTCAAGTTTTGGCATCTGAGACATGGAAAACTCGCCTCCAAAGACCACCTTTCAATCACCTGTTCAGAACCTGCACTCTTTGTGCAAGTTGCCTCTTTGAAAAAGAGTGATTCACTCGAACAGGAAAATGTTTAAAAAAAAAAAAAGAGACTGACTTTGGTGCCAGAACATTTCACGTATGAACCAAACTGTGTTACACAAGAAATATCCAAAGAACCACCACTGGAATAAAACCGTCATCTAAGTTAGAAACTGACACAATCACACGAGTCGGCTTTCTTTAGTTTGCGCCTCTGTTTTAACTCTTTATTCTCTGTGCACAGCAGATCACAGTTAAAACCAGACCTCCAGGCCAGATTAAGAGGATGCTCACACAGGTCAGCATGCGGTGGACACTGTAGCTTCAGTGTTTAGCCAGCTCTGCATGTGGTGGACACTGTAGCTTCAGTGTTTAGCCAGCTCTGCATGTGGTGGACACTGTAGCTTCAGTGTTTAGCCAGCTCTGCATGTGGTGGACACTGTAGCTTCAGTGTTTAGCCAGCTCTGCATGTGGTGGACACTGTAGCTTCAGTGTTTAGCCAGCTCTGCATGTGGTGGACACTGTAGCTTCAGTGTTTAGCTAGCTCTGCATGTGGTGGACACTGTAGCTTCAGTGTTTAGCCAGCTCTGCATGGGTCTGTAAAGCTTTCTGCGTTCTAACCTCTCTCCATGTTTCATCTCCAACATTGATCCTAGTTTGAGCAGCTTTCTGCTGCTGGAGCTTATTAGAAACATGCAGAGGCTTTTTAGCTCGGGTACAATCACTTCTATCTGAAGCAGTTCCACTGCCCGCTTCCATCGCTGCAACACCTGTTCACCTGATAACTGCTCTCATATCTGGCAAACCCAGGGGCGTCCAAAACGGCCTTCAAAGCCCCGCCTACCTTCTCTGGTCCAATCAGATCCAGAGCATTCAGGAGCAGAATCTAAAGTTAGAAGGAGGACATACTGGCTGCTGCATTGTTGTCAGAGAAGCTTCAACACAGCAGGTTTCCTTCATGATCACACAGGAAGAGAGCAGCTCTCTGATAGGCTGATTGATCACACAGGAAGAGAGCAGCTCTCTGATTGGCTGATTGATCACAGAGGAAGAGAGCAGCTCCCTCTCTACACATCTTAGATATTATTTCTTTTACAACACTGTCTTCTTACGTCAAACACTAACAGAGCAGGGGAAAAGAGATCTCCTGATCCTTTTCTGCTGCAGGACTTATCGTCTGCATGGAGCTTCTTCTAACACACTGACGCTCATGTTTAAATCCGGCCTAACACGCATAATGTCACATAATGTACATGCGAGGAGTCACAGACATTAACACACGCCGAGCTGGCATCCATCTCTGTGATCTCAGTACAGACGGGGGATGTAGGAGTGACTTAATGAGGTGTGTGTGTGTGTGTGTGTGTGTGTGTGTGTGTGAGTGAGGGGTGATAGCGGGGCTAATAATCAGCCTGCTGGTAAATCCTGTCCTCAATAACCTCTCACTTCCATCTCTATCATCACCTCTCTGCCTCCAGCTGAGTCTGTACATGTATGTGTTTTACAGTGTTAATAAAATGTCACACACCTTCATCCTCCTGTAAAACCACACACACACACACACACGCGCACACACACACGCACACACAGATAACTGAGGATCACACACACACGCACACACACACAGTAAAGACATTTACAGGTGTACCATCAATACCCTTTAGATGGAAATGAACCTTTTCTTTGTGTTTGAACACACTGTGTGTGTGTGTGTGTGTGTGTGTGTGTGTGTATATGAAAGTGGAGTGTGTGTTGTGCTGTAGATATATTACAGCAATATCTATGAAAACTAAATAGCCAGACCTACTTTCAGGTGCAATACCTTATTGTCTGTGACAGCGAGTTAATCACAGAACACAATTCATAAAGAGAGTAAACACGGCCGCACCGAGCAGCAGAGTCCGAGCCCAAAGTGGGTCAAATCACGTAATAGGATGTAAGCTTGATTTATTATGTTGGGAAGATGTTAAGGAATCCAAACCGAGTTGTTTGGGGCGATAGATTTTTTTCAGTTTTAGCAAAAACAATCCAACTTTTACTCGTCCTCCAGCGTGCCGCTCAGCCAGCGGGCTGCCAGTATTCCCACGCCGGCATGGCACCTTTCATACTCAGTGACTCCAGAGGAGGAGAAACTTCAGCTCCTGGAGTGTGGTCCTTGACCCGGTACTTTCCAGCTGCTCGACGTGCGCCGCTCACTTTGGACCTGAGCACGCCGTTTCTAGTCAATGCTTCTGTTTCCCACTTGACTGTGAAAAGTAAAGTCGCCTCAGCCACAAACAAGTGACAAGTCCTGATTCTCACACAGTCGGGGGTCTGACTGGAGACAGAAAGAGACTTGATCCGCTAACTCGAGGATAAATCAGTTTTTTTTTTTTTTGGAGGAGGGAGCGGACTTGGAGACGAGTAGACCAATCCTACGTATGTTGTTTTTTTATGCTGCTGTCGAGCAGTCTGCACTGGTGTGCTGATGGAGTTTAATGTGTGTGTGTGTGTCTGTGTGTGTGTGTGTGTGTGTCTGTGGACGAAGTCAACCCTGGCTAAACTCGACCCCGCCCCCCTCCTGTTCAAAATGCGTTCCTGCGGCTCAGCCTCCAGCACAGTATACATGACATTTAAAAACACAACACTCATTGGTTTACTTTATTTATGCAATAAAGCCGACTTTCCCTCTCTCTGTGTCCTTGGTAACACAGCAGACGCTCGCTGCTTGAACGATGTCGACGGCGAATCAGACGCACTCTCTCTTCCTTTTCCTCTCTTTGACCTCCGGACGCACAGTCAGGTTCTGAACTCATCTCGCCAGAAGTCTGCCACAGCGTGAACGGACCTGGCTGACAAAAAAGTCAAAATGAATTGAAGCTCTGACCCGGTGCGAGTGATATCAGGAGTTCACCGTACGTTTAGTTGTCCATCATTTTCCACCAGAAGACAGTTTTGAGTGAAGCGTGAAGTGTAACCCTTAAAACAGGAAGGCGTGGTTAAGGGTGTCACATGGGGCTGAGCATGTAGATTTGTGTGTTTGAGGTGTCTCATCTGCATAACTCAAATAGAAACATAAGGAAAACGTGCTCTTGCTCGTTTACCTGCACACACACACACACACACACACAAGCAAGCTAAATAAAGAAAAACATCACAAATACATATAAGAGCATGCCAGCTCTGGCTCCTGCTCCACAAACCTCCTGCCACCTCTACTCCTGAAAAATAAAGCCAAAGTGCAAAGTCCTGCAGTACCTGGAGTGTCCACTAGAGGCTGGCTGCAGCAGCACAGGAAGTCACATACACACCCATTCAAACAGCCTGTTTTTACAGCAGACATGAACATGTTTACAGCCTGCTTCAAAAAACCAAATAGGTGTGATTAGCTCATGTCTCCATCCACACACACTGTACGGGGGGGATGTTTTGATGACTCAGCAGTTTTGATTGGATGAAGGATCAGAGTTATTCACAATAAGGCGTGTAGCTGAGCTGATTGACAGGTGGGCGTGGCTTCAGCTCCAGCTCTCAGCCTGTCGTTAGCTTGCTAGGCTGAGACAGCATTTCCAGCACGGAGACCGCCATCCATGGGACTCCAGCGCCCCCTGCAGGAACACACGGGGGACTCCAGCGCCCCCTGCAGGAACACACGGGGGACTCCAGCGCCCCCTGCAGGGACACACGGGGGACTCCAGCGCCCCCTGCAGGAACACACAGGGGACTCCAGCGCCCCCTGCAGGAACACACGACACACCAATATCTATGACAGCATGGCAGCTTAAATTTGTCCCGACCTGAAAGTCAGGAGAGAAACTTATTTGTTGATGTTTTGACTCCTCTGACCTTGAAAACTCTTCTATTCAAGTGTTGTGTATCGAGACACACATGTGGTCGAGGGTATTTATTTCCTGTGTAATGTTTGGGGACCAGCATGAACAATATTTGGCCTCATACGCTTGAAATCGGTCTGCCGTCTTGTCGTCTGTGTTGATGTGTGCAGAAGCTAACGTAGGTGAGAGAAACTCTGATATTGATGCATCTTGACACAGTGAGAGCTCAGTAAATGTAGTGAAGCGTGAAAGCTGCTTTTGATCCCAGGTGTGAGCCAGAGACCTGATATCATTGTCCATCTCAAAATATGGCCAGGATTTTCCTCGATAAATGTGGAGAGCAGACGGCAGCGATCCACCTGCTGAATGCACGGGGAGCGTGTACCTTTGATTAATTGGACATGTCACGTTGCTCTATGCCATGTTTCAGAACGTCCGACTGCATTACGTCTCGCACGTTGACAGCTCCTCCATTCTATTCACACACGGCGTGCTGATGTTTGTGCAGAGAATCATTGTAACGAAAAGCATCAACGTGGAGTCTTTGGGCCCGATCCAGCCAACCTCAATCTGGCTCTTTAAACATTCATCAAAAATATGAAAGAAATATTAAATGGATAGTCTGTTGTTTTGTTCTATTAGGAGACGATGCCTCGCTCACTGTTGGCACAGGCACACACAGCTTACGTCACACTACCTGTCAGTACATTGTTTAATTACACAGGATCATCATTTCAATTAGAAGGCAATTAGTCTATTCATTAATTATGTCTGCCGCTCAGCACAGAAATATTTCATTAAAAAGAAGCAGTTCCTGTTTCAGCAGAGCGGATCTGTGCGAGTCAAAAGGTTTTAAATGCAACACGGTTTTCATGACTTCATGTTAACACATTTTAACTCCCAGCGTTCAAGGTCGGACGTGGAAGGGTGGAATGAAAAGGTAAATGTTTGGCACTAATCAAACCTTCCTTAACATGGAATTCAATCAGCCTGATGAACTAACATTGGTAACGCACACTTCCTGTTTCCACCTGAGAGTTGTATACCATAGTCTGCTGCTGTATTTCTACCCTACACCTGGATGAACTTCACTCAGCTGTGAGTGTGACTCCGTCATGGAGGGTGGAGGGGTTGGATTAAAAAAAGGCAGCAGTGGTGTCCAAACTTTGTTTCCTTGTTGGACGTTACTGTCGTGTTAGAATCGCTCACGGGGGCCACAGTGTTTTTTTTCGTTTTGTTTTTCCGAAAATGTCAAATATTTTAAGGAACCTTTTGTATGTTGAGCTCTACAAAAATAACATAAATACACAATGAGGAATTACAGTGAGAAACTATTTTGTTCTAATTTCTTTGAAAAAACAGTAAGACTTTGGAGATCAGAATCAAAATGTTCACAAAAGAAACCCTTTAATAAAAAGACGTTAAATACTTTTGTTTTTCCCAGAATAAAGCCTGTAATGCATTTTGGGTTTTTTTTGTAAAAGCTTTCTGTATTTAGCTCCGGTTATTAAATAGTTAAACAACCAAGGTTCATTTTCACAGCTGTTTGTACTGAACATTTTCTATTTCAGGAATATCTTTCAGCCCTCGCTAATGTGAAAAATGAAAAATAACTAAATATCCTTTCTGAATGGGCCAAAATCTTTTAATTCTTCGATTGATGTCGAGGGCTGGAAAAAATCCCCTCAAGGGGGCCGCACTTTGGACCCCCCTGTTCTACAGTGAGCATGACTTCCTGTTATGAGTTTGACTGGCAGGTAGTGGGTGGGGCTTAATGAACCCAGTGGATTGTCATTGTGAATCCTGTCGTGTGCTCTAACATCAAAGAAACAATGAAGATGGACAAACCCTTTCAACAGTAACAGTAACAACAACAAACTTTGAGAACGAGGCTGTTTGAGAGCTGGTGGTCGGTGCTCGGCGCCAAGCCTTCACCGCCAGCCACTTCAAACTGCAATAGCTCCTGAGGCTCGACCAGATGGAAACCACTGCACTACACGCCATTCATTCTGATGCAGACTCACCCTTTCTGTTCTTTGGAGTAACGAAGGGTACGGGCACGGTTTGTCTTAAAGAAACATAAAGTGTAAACTCACCTCAGGGGTAAATTAAAGCTGTGAAGAAAAGGGAGAGCAGCTGAAACAGACTTACAGCCAATCAATTGTAAATTAGAAAGTGCAGTTCAGAGACTGAAAATCAACGCAGGCACACAGCAGGTCGATGTCCAAGTGTGTGGCAGGTTGTTTAATTCTGGATCTTGATTGGCCAGCGAGCATTGACTGTGCTCGTCTCTTCATCACTTGTAGGGAATGTGGTTAGTTCACAGGACGACTTTCACTAAAGGCTGGTTCACTCAGCAGGATACTCGATAATCTTAGGGACGCCATCGTATAATGATGATCGCGAGTGATTGGTTTGGTGTGTTGATGTTGCTGTGTGATGTTGCACTGTACAACCAACACTGTGAAACCTCTTATTATTCATCACCATGTGTGTGGGCTCTAAGATTTAGGAAATCGGCCAACAGTTTTAAAATCCTGCCGTGTGAACCAGCCTTTAGGCAGCCCAGCAGTGTTTGACAAGCTACGTGCAAATTTAATAAGCTAAGCCACGAGTGTCTCTACGTTTGATTAACTCTTTTCTTTTATGTTAACCATTTTCAGTCAAAGTCAAAACTGTTTAAGTGTGTTCGTTTAGACTGAGCTGTTAATAAAGGTAAAATATTCAAAATCCTCTTCTCCATGTGTATCCAGTCTGTCTACAAACCCCCCAATGATGAGAAAAGTCCATCCTCTCCGTCTTCTGCCTGCTCCACTTTGCAGAAAATGTGTGCTCAAACAGGCCGTTTGGAAATGTTCCCTTCATGACATCACAGAGGGCAGTAGCCCCTCCCCCAGGTGGGTGACACTCCCACAGCTAGGTGTTTGTTCTGCCCTCTGAGTCTGCCTTCTCACCGTAAACAATAGGACATGGAGCCAGAAAGCAGCGAGTACACCCGAGCCCTTCCAGACAGGGGGCGTGGTCAGACACAGCTCATTTACATATTTAAAGCTACAGACACAGAAACAGCCTGTTCTGAGCAGGGCTGAAATAGAGGGGTTTATAGACATGATCAAATACAGGATCAGAGTGGATTTACAACAACACACTTCACACACATGATGAAGAGGAGCTCTGAGACTGATTCAAACCAGTTGAAGAGGAGGAGGAGATGTGCGCTTGAAGCTAAAAGCTAAATCTACATTCAGTTTTAGCAAATAACTCAGCCAACCTCACATTTTTAGAAATCTGTAAACATGCCTGCATGCCCCCCCCCCTCTCTAATTAAGTTCCCTGGCTGCTGTTTTATAGCTCTTAACTATTTTTGTCTTGACTAATTGTTTTGCATTTTTGCAACACATACGATAGTTGCCAACTGCAACTGCTTGACAACGCTCCAGAAATCAATTTGGCTCGTTAGGAGGAGACACACTTTTTACAGGGGAGGAAGAAGTTAACGCCAAACCGCGTTATGTTAATCCTTGATCTGTGCAGGTCTGCATGTGATCCGCGGACGGACGGGAAATTCCTGTAAAAATAAATCCCTGTGCAGAGTCTAATTTAGAAGGATGCCGTGTTGTTGTAGATGCATGGTGTTCCTCAGTCTCTCAAAACAAATGATAACAGTTTGACAAAGAAGCCGATCTGAGACGTGTACTGTGCGTCCTCACTCAGCGCCAAACAGACCTGATGGAACAATCCCAGATATATGGCGACCTGTGAAGGAGAAGCGTCTTCTGTCCTGTGGCTGTGTGAGAGCTGCTTTGTTTAGCAGGGCAGAAACACACAGCACAGTTGTTATGAAGCTTCAGCTGCTTTTAAACAAAGCCTGGTCCAGTCCTGCAGAGTCCTGCAGAGCTGGGGCAGCTTAGTGTGTTCTTTAAAAGTAACTGCTGTGTAACAAACAGCACGCCGCGCTCTCTCTCACTTTTTGCTCGCGGCACCTTTGAGTTGCAAATCAGACTGCAGATCTGTTGGTTATTTAAGACTTTGGTACTAAATAAACACATGTGGTATTATAAGTCACGATTCCTCCTCTGAACTCGACCTACACCGAAGAGTTTGCTGAAATAGTTCCTAGTTTAATATTTAAAGATCAATTAGGAACAATCACGGCTGAGATGCATCAGTATTGTAAGAAGCTGGTGTCTCTGTCTGAGTCGGTGCTGTCGTTTGTGAATAAAGCAGTAAGAGAACATTTACACTGCAGACACCTTTCTTCAAAAAACACAAAGCCATCACTCTCGCAGACGTATGAAGTCAGCAGTGTTATGAATATCATGTCTGAGAGACGCTTCAGGGAAGCATATGAAAGAGATAGCACATGACATGACAGATGCACAGTGGCTTATATCTGTGACACATCCATATATAACTGAACAGTGTCACATACGACTCTGTGAATATAGCAAACAGGGACAGGTCTCAATCATTCACTCGGGCCTGTGGAAGAAAGGATTTTAAAGATATTTATAGGACACATTTCAGCGACGTCGTCTTCAATCACTCCGGAGATGATCTGAAATCGAAGGGCGGCGGTGTAAATCCTTTTCACTGTGTTTGTGTTCTTAAGTTTGCTTGTCATTTAAAGGACACAGAAAGTGGATCTCTGAGGGCGCACTCGTTCGTACCGTGCACCGAGCCCGCTTCACCCTCAAAGTCCAGTTCGTTTGACTCGAGAGTGCGCCCTCGGCTCACGCACACGCACGGGTACACGACGTCCTGTGTCTGCCTAAAACGACTCAAAGTCATTAAAAGAAGCCGGCATGGAGATTCGACAGTGCGTCCCTTTACTCGAGTCCGCCTTTCTTGTTAGTCCGCCTGAAGACCACGTAAAGCCATGCATGTGTTGTTTAATCATAGTCAGGCCCGGTTATTCCTGGAACAGTGTGTGTGTGTGTGTGTGTGTGTGTGTGTGTGTGTGTGTGTGTGTGTGTGTGTGTGTGTGTGTGTGAAGTCTTTGCAGCCTCTGCGCTCCTCTGCACAGCCGACCCTTTACTCCACGTGGGTCCACTGTTTGGATAATCTTCACAACCATAACTCTGTTTACTCTGAAGATCGGCCACATTATCTGAGCTCGATTCGTCTTGCCTGATCTTTAAAAGCTGCACAGTCTGTTTTAAAAGCCCATCTGTAAAGCTTTACGTCTTTTTATTACGCTGTGATTTATTTTGGATTTGTTCTTTTATTTTGTTTCCTTGAAGCACCTTGTAACTGTACGATTAAAAAGCGCCTCATAAATAAAGCTCCCATTACGCTCCTAATAACAGCGCTATAATGTGAAATATATTAAAATGGGTGGCAGTGGTAAGTACCTCTCTGATTCAAAGATTTTCAAAGCTTTTCACACACGGATCCACAACAGCATTACACACTCGATAGGTTTAAAAATGACACACGTTGAGTGCTAACGGGGGCTGGTGTGCGTCTTCTCTGTGTTTGCGAGGTGCTGCAGGACGATGAATAATTGAAAGTGTGGATGTACAGCCACAAAGTGTATCGCTGGGCTGGCTGTGATGGAGCCTGGCTGAACAAACTGAGAACAGCAGGAGTGTTTTAGCAGGCTGGCTGCCGCTCTGTGATGCCACCTCGAGTCTGGCAGGGACAGATCGCTGCGTAACCAGCCTCATTAACACAACTCCACCGCCACATCAAAGGCTTCCCTTTTTATACCAGGAGTGGGATCCCAATCCTTGGGATATTTCAGCACCTACTCCCCCCCACCCCACCCCACCCCACCCCGAAAAAAAGCCTCACATCTCGGTCTCTGGGAGCAGGAGGAGGCAGAGGCAAAGTTTTGGGTCATTTTAGATCTCTGCTGCTGAGTCGTGGAGGCGGCGCTGATTAATACAGAATTATGATAATGATCTGGAGGATGGGGGGGGAAAGGGCAGGAGAGGCTCCTTATTATCTCCCCCGCTCAGGTGAGGATGGATCCGGGCTGTGCTGCTCTCTGACTTTGAAAAGGGACAGACAGACTTTTTTTATTTTGTCAAGTCAGCAGGCACCCAGATGTGTTTTTTTATTTTTTTCCTTTCTGGGCCGACGCCACTGTCCGCTTCTTTTCTGTCACGGCTCTCATGCTGGGTTGTAAATATCTCAAGGAGGAGACAGTGACCTGGTTTTCACCTGATGTCTCCCAAAAACACACACACACACATGTGCCTCCTCTGCTTCTCTTCATCACTCTAATTGGAGCTCAGGGTGGGAGGCAGATAACCCCCCCCCCCTTCTTCCTGTGTCTTCATCAGTCCCCTTTCAGTTTCCATGTCAAAGTCCCACTTTCATCTCTGCGCCACGTCTCCTTCTCTCCATTACTCTGTGAACTCACCTTCATTTCTTCCCTCATTTTTTTTACAGTTTCTTAAAGCGAGTTGTCAGTCTGCGTCGGTTATCTTCGTTCCACTGCGTGCAGGACCGCAGGGGGTCAAAAAGGTAGAAACATTTACGTCTTCCTGTCAGAAAATAGGAGCTGCACTCTTTTTTTTACAAAGGTTGAAGAAGACGCTTCCCCATTAAAAGTCAACCAGATGGATTTCTCTCTTCTGAACCATCAACAATACTGTCAGTGACCACCAACTTTTTTTTTTTCTGCATGTGTCCTTGATCATTGATGAATGACGCACGCCGCTCAGTCTCCTCCCGCAGCAGAACGAACCCGACAACACTACGAGTACGAGTCACCACGTCAGGATCCCCCAACACTCGCACATTATAAAAAAATCACAACATTGGAAACAGGATGGAGAGGAAGCAGCAACACGACCTTGACCCCTCCAGCCCACGAGCCTCAAACTCACGTCACTCCTGAGATGTAGTGGCGTGCTGCGTCGACGTCGCTCAGAATCACACGGACTTCACGTGTCAGCGTCGTTTGATGTAAGATGAAGTCACACGCCTGTGTCTCCGTTAACGCCTTGGACTCCTTCGTGTTGGATCACGGCGAAGTGGGAGGCGTCGATGAATGACGCGTAAAGGTAAATGAAGTCGATGGATCAAACTAGTTGGAACTGGTTTTCGGTTCTCGAGACCTTGTCCCGGGTTCTCGAGTAGACGGAGCTCCTCCGACCTGACGCCATCGGACTCTGTCGTCCCGGCAACCACCGGTGTTCTCATCCATGCTCGGCCTGCTTCGACCTCCTGACTTCAAGTAACCAGCGACCCATTGATTCCCACCCCCGAACATCAACCGTGATCATAATCAGCGATCACATGATCACATGATCACATGATCACAGTTTGAACAACTCGCTCAATAAATCCCATTGAGAAGAAAAAAACATCAAGTACCTTAAAAACACTCCAAAAACAAAAATGAACTTTTTTAATGATCAATCTACTTCCTTGTGTCTCTCGCTCGCTCGCTCGCTCTCTCTCTCTCTCCAGATCAAAGTAGTTGCTCTAGTCATTCCAGTGCTGTTTAATGAACATATTTCCAGTCCACCCACCTGCTTATTCAGAGCCGCCCACATCAAAGAACCTAGGAGGACCCTTTCCTGTAGCTGTGGTGGAGGACGAGGCCGAGCGCTCCGTTATTCCCGCGCCGCCTCGGGCTGCGAGCTCCGACTCTACCAACAGAAGGAAAGAGAGGAAAAAAGTAATGAATTAATCACTGACAGTGTATCAAGCATGCTGAAAATGAAACTGTCTTAAAGCCCAAACATTGGTTTTGCCTAAACAAGATGAAAAGCACATCATAAGAGAGGAAGGTGTAGCGGGAGACAGTTTGATTATGCTCGGCTCAATTACTAAAAGCAGACACAGGAACTTGAAAGTGGCTTTACTTGTCAGCAGTCTGTCTATGCCGGCTTCTAAATAAATACCATTCTGATAATGTGATTCCCGCTACCCCAATATCGCATATTTAACACAAACTAACTTCCCTCGTCGGCTTGAAAGTTTGCGGCGGGTGTGACGGCTGTCAGAATTGTCATCTCGAGCTGGGGATTTTAAGTGAGGAGGTGGTGGTGGGAAACTCACACGTTCTGCAGGAATCTGTCATGCTTAGCACTTATTTCAGAAATAGCAATAGTATAGCGTCTGAATGAAGCTCCGGAGGGCCAGATGGCATTTTACATGAATCACCTTTCCAACATGTTCACGGCCAGATGGCCCAGTCGCACCGAGGAATCCACAACCACACCATCAAAGTGATCTTGTTCATTTCTTGTGACTTGCTGACTTTTACCTGACAGGTTTTGTTGACAGCCAGAGTTCAGTGACGGAGGTGCGTGACAGGAACACGGCCGGCCTGTCTGCTAATCAAACAATCACTCAAAGGATCCTCCAGACTTTACACGGTGCTAATTTGGTTTCCCCGCCTGATCGCGACAGTTACATGTTCTGTGTCGTAGGAAGGCAGCATCATTACTGAGTGGAATAAGTCAAAGTATGTGGGCGCATTCACATGAGGCCCAGTTGTCCCCGCCCCCCCTGCTGCTCCAGGACCAACCGCCCTGAGCACGGTCAGTCCCCCCCCCCCCCCCCCCTGAAAGGCAGACAAACTGAAAACTGCAGCAGTAGCTCAAAATGTGCAAATTTTGCAATGACAGTAGAAAACCTCCCTAAAAGGGCCCCGTCTGACAGAACTCTCCTTCAGTACAACTCGACAGTGGGTCGTCTGGGAGTGAAATAAGAACACAGACATGTCTGCCTAAAGAATCACCACTGATGCTTGGACCGGGCCCGGGCCCGAGGGCAGTCCTGACCTGACTTCAGACCCACTTGGGCAGAGAATCGAACCTCTGCTCTTCAGTCAGGAGAACACGTCTTTAATGCACACGTTTGGAAAAACACAGCTCGTATATTCAGTCCTAACACCTCTGATCCTCCCCCCTTCTTTTACCTCCAGCTTCTTTCTGACTCTCCATTAGCCGTCGTCCATTCGTCTGCTGGCATTTACTTGCCTCCCCGAGCGCTGCTCTCTGCGCCTCAGCGCCGGCACACGTGTGTGGTGGACGAGCCAGAATGCTCTTTTTGCAGAGAGGTGTCGAGGTGTTACGGATATTTTGGTTACTCCCTGGAGCTGTTGCTGGAACACAATGACACCGACGACCTTTTGTCCCAGAAAGGATGCATTCAGGACCAGCTCTCCCCGTCCCCGACTCCGTGCCTCACAATGCCCGACGCTGACGTGACCGGCGCCGCTTGTCCATTTCAGATCATGCAGAGTCGTATGTGTTATTCTTCCATCTTCAGCTCGAGTGAGGAGGAGTTTTGTCTTTTTAAAAGACGCTGCAGGAGCTGAGTGTGATTAAAAAGCCCCCCCTCCATGCCTCAGCTGTTCACACACAGGTGACAGGTGAGAGACCTGTCTTTTGTTCCCACCTTTGTGACTTACAAAGGGGAATGGTTCGGACAGCTGAGAGTGTTTTGCTGCTCCCTCCATCAATGTGTGCAGGCGTGATTTGGATTCATAGTGTTAGTCTATTGATTTTACCCATTGACTTGGTTTGAAGTTTACATTCTTTTAATTACTCGGGGAGACACAGCTCATTTCACAGTGAGAAGGTTCACAATGGGAAATAGATTGGATGGGAGTTTGGAGGTGTTTATGTTTTACACTTAAACCTTATTCACACATCAGAAAAGCTGAATTTTATACTTTTATAGATGTCGTAAAAAAAACAACCAAAAACGTTGCAGGATGTGATTTTAGTGAGTTTAAATGTGAGTGAGTTTATCAAACTCAACAGGATTTTAAAACACAGGACACTGAAGTGCTCCACCTGCTAACAGAACATCCGGCTCATCACACGCAGGTGCAAACACAACAACACAGGACATCCCACGACCCGCTGAACAGCCACCGAAGCCCACGAGCCTCAGGATGGCGGTGCAGCCCACGACCCGCTGAACAGCCACCGAAGCCCACGAGCCTCAGGATGGCGGTGCAGCCCACGAGCCTCAGGACGGCGGTGCAGCCCACGAGCCTCAGGATGGCGGTGCAGCCCACGAGCCTCAGGATGGCGGTGCAGCCCACGAGCCTCAGGATGGCGGTGCAGCCCACGACCCGCTGAACAGCCACCGAAGCCCACGAGCCTCAGGATGGCGGTGCAGCCCACGAGCCTCAGGACGGCGGTGCAGCCCACGAGCCTCAGGATGGCGGTGCAGCCCACGAGCCTCAGGACGGCGGTGCAGCCCACGAGCCTCAGGACGGCGGTGCAGCCCACGAGCCTCAGGATGGCGGTGCAGCCCACGAGCCTCAGGACGGCGGTGCAGCCCACGAGCCTCAGGACGGCGGTGCAGCCCACGAGCCTCAGGACGGCGGTGCAGCCCACGAGCCTCAGGACGGCGGTGCAGCGCATGGGTCCCGTTTGTCGGCGCTGCCCTGAACGAAAGGCCTCGCTGAACACTGAGGGAACTTTTGACTCTGTTTTACTCGTTTTTGTGTTTG
>NC_136693.1:30293037-30438037 GCF_947650265.1 Symphodus melops
CCACTGCCGCTGAGTTGGCTGCCACACAATCCTTCCTAATATAGTAGAAACCAATTAACCGAGTGGGTGGCTTTCCCCAAATCTTGATTTAAAAATGGAGCTTTATTAAAAAGAGTTACAACGTGGCAGCATGCTTAACCTGACTGGTGGCAGAGATATGATAAGGACTGTAATCCCTGAGGCGAGAGCTGATTAGCTTATCCAGTCAGAGTCACAGCTAGTGCAGAATAAAAATGGCTGCCGTCTTGGGGTTGGGAGAAAAAAAAAAATCTGTTATGTTGAGTCTTGACAAAAAATGTATTTTGGTTTGGAAGGAAATGAAGAGAGAGAGAGAGGTTATATAAACAACTAAACATAATTTAATTATGGCCACGAGTGACTTTTTTCTTTAAATATGAAACTAAGAAAAAGAGCAGCTTCACCAGGTTGACCATTCTCTATTTTAAGACTGAATAACTGAAATACAAAAACAACCAACAATCACCATCAAGATCAGAGTCACACTGAAGCACGATCTGACTAAAGCCCTGTTTCAAAGAACTGATATTAAAGGTCTCATATTACCCATACCCAGAATCCTCTCCTCCATGTTCCTCTAACGAGTGTCTGTAGTCTACAAACCCAGGTTGGAGATGTTCCCTTCATGACATCACAAAGGGCAGTAGCCCCTCCCCCAGGTGGGCGTTGACCCATGATGTATATGAATCTATTTAACTGATTTAAACTATGATGGAGCACTTTTTCCTCGTCTTGAACTTGAACTTGAGTTTCTCAGAGGTCAAACTCTTCGGTCTGTCGGAGTCTCTGCAGTGACTCGCTGTCCTCGCTTGGTTTGACCTGTGTGTTTGCATATTGAATGATTATGTTGATGACATTTTAATGATGTCTATCAGAAAGAAAGGACACTCAGGAGTATCCATCCATTAATCTGTGTATGCCTGAGAAGTAGTGGAGTCATGTTTAATGCATAATAATCCATAATTCATCATGTTTGTTGCCCTTGCTCCTCTCCCGCCGTGGTCTCGTGTTTTAACCTTGCCTGAGCCGCTCAATGTCAATCAAACGCTGAACGTCCAACGTGATGTAAATCCAGCTGCGTTAGCGACCTGCGGCCGGCTTGTTTGACTTGGCCCGGCCGGCTCTGTGGATCGGAGGTGCAGCCCTCTTTTACGAGTGTGGGCTTCCTGTTTGCACGGCTCCTCGTCAGTGTTTATCTGCGGATTACACCTTGTCTGCTTGTCTGCATGTCGCTCTTCAAACTGCTGCCTCGTCTTCTTGCTGAACAAGCATCTCCTTTGGACAGGCGCTGCGGAGCAAATGAGGAAACAGCATCTCTACACACAAAATAGGATTTATGGGAAAGGTGTTTAGGATTTAGTCCTTGTTTTTTTTTTTTCTAAATATATAATTGTGTTCCCATAAATCTGCAGTATTACATTAAACCTCTTCTTTCTCGCTGGAAATTGAAATATGTGTGTGTTGATCCTTCTGCAGTTTCTGATATAGACGATGTGGAATTGTGTTTCTTGCTGTTTTATGTTCGGACCGACCAGCTCGGTGATTCCAGGAAGAACGTCGACATCGATGATTTAACCGCTCAGGTGAGTTAAGGCGCTGACGCAGCAGAGCGATCATCCTTCAGTGACCGATCGTCCTTCCTCGTTTTAGAGACGTGTCCGTCGCTACCTGTCCCACGCCGTCTTCTTCGCCCAGTTCCACGTTGAATTAGTCGGCCTTGGCGCGGTCAGTGAGAGGAATGTCTCTGATTGGCTGTTTGAGTTTCATTCATCTCCAGCTCTCGACTCAGGTTCAGCCTGCTGCTGGAGGATCCATCCTGCTGATTTGTCGCCTCCACCTCTTCCTTCCTCTTTTCCACTAAAAGACTAATGGATGATAACGCCAGTGCCAACTTTTCAGCAGACATATTTATATTTAGTTGGTGTGAATATTTCCTAAACTTCCGACCTGTTTACTGACAGTCTGCTGTCGGCGGTCCTGGTGCATGCAGCTCAGCCTGCTCCGTGTGGGTTTCTTTTATGCTCTGTCAGCGGACAGAATCTTTTCCTCCATGACATTTCCATGTTGATGCTGCGAGCCTCTGGACAGCGAACGTCAGAGGAGACTGAAATGTCGAGCCGAACAGACAAACAAAAACATTGTGATAACACACAAATGTACTCTGCGAGTTGTTCATAAATTATTAGGTTTCACTTGCTTTCAGCCGTGTGTGTGTGTGTGTGTGTGTGTGTGTGTGTGTGTGTGTGTGTTGGGGACTCATCCATACAGGAGACTTACTACTTTATGATGACATCATACTTTCTGCAGCAGAAATTAATAATTAATAAAAAAATAAAACAGAATATATTTATTTTTTCGTTTCTTATCCCTCCAGTTCTACACTTATCGGCATGTTCTCTCTCTCTCTCTCTCTCTCTCTCTCTCTCTCTCTTTCTTTCTCTCTCTCTCTCTCTCTTTCTCTCTCTCTCTGTCTCTCTCTCTCTCTCTCTCTCTCTCTCCCTCTCTCTCTCCTCCCTCTCTCTCTCTCCCTCTCTCTCTCTCTCTCTCTCTCTCTCTCTCTCTCTCTCTTAATTTATGGTCTATGGTTTATGGTCATCCATCTTTGATTTAAAACCCTCTATACGACAAACCTCGGTGTGTGTAACAGAACTGAAAGGCTCCGACCTGCTGGTGGTCGTATAACTCCAAACACACTGAAGCTACAGTGTATTTACAGTTTGTCAGCAACACATGCAGACGTTTCCTCGACTGATTCTGAGATGCAGAAGGAATTCTTATCGGACTCTCTCTCTGTGTCCATAGACAAACAGTGAGAGCACCGACAGCAGCAGGCCGCCCCCGGCTCCAGGCCGCCTGCTCGCCGTTTTATTGCGGCTCGTAGAGATCGTCACGAACATCCGATTTGAACAACGCCGCCTTCAGAATCACCGTCATCAGTCTCTTCTCAGATTCCTCCACTGAGCCTGTTAGCATAGCTTCCTAGCAAGATGGCGGACGTTGCTTTCAGATTCTAGGAGTTAGGTCCCGCCCACTGAGCTGTGATTGGTCTGTAGCTTCAGTGGTTTAAAACAGGAGGAGCTAGCAGTGCAGTTTCTCCCCTCTAACTGAAACAGTCTCCAAGGATGCAAAATGACGGTTTCTGCGTCTTTCAGGACAGAAATACGGAGCTTTCCGTCTCGGGGGACAATCAGGACGGGATGAACGACCTTTCAAAAACACTACCAGGTTTCTAATGAGACACAGCTTCATATAAATGGGCTGAATATCCCCTTTAAGCATCAGTGTGCCAGAACGCCAGAAAATTAACACAAAGAAAAAAGAACTAAACACAAAGTAGAGCTGACATTGGTGAGAGGTCAATTTAATGGGAATTAAAGCAAAGAATCTGAAAATTCTACATATTTAACGGATGAAAGCGCTCGATAAAGAAAAAATGAAGGCAAACATTTCCACCCTGAAGGCAAAAAATGGCTGTTGAAGAATTTCATAAAAACACACTGTATGCAGTCCAGAGAGCCTCGGGGTCAGGGCTGCAGGATACAGTCATGTAAATGCAGAAGTCTAACATCTAGCGTGACCTCACAAGAAGAGTCTGAGGCCTTGATTTGACATTTCACAGGAAGCACAAAAGTACTGAAGTTTTTCTCTGCTTGCGTTTTCTTCACTGTGGGTTAAGCAGCGTGCAGACGCAGCGTGCAGACGCACCGTGACGAGCCTCCATCAGGCTCTAATTTCAGTTATCTTAGAACAAGATGTCACGTCACCTCTGAGTGAATGAGGTTGTGGCTTTTTCATTTTTCAAGACGTTAATTTGTATTTTCAGTCTCTTCTGTTCGGACTCATTTCAGGAGCGTCTCGGCACACGCGGTAATGGATCCGGTTTGGGGAGGCGATGGACTCTCTGATATGACTCGGTCTCCTTTGTGTTATTTTTATTTTTTAGACATTCTGATTCGATCGCTGTCTTTGTGGGGATAACACAGGCAGAAACATCCGACACTCTCCTGCAGGAAAATAAAATCCCACAGAGTAAATGATGGTGCACTCTTCAGACTGACAGGTCGTTGCCTGATGAAACATACTTGGCAGAGGCGGAACGTCGCCGGCATGCACCTCGATGCACGGGGGGCTAATTGCAGAGAAGCGAGGTTGAACGTAGCGCTGCGCCACCTGCTGCGCTGCAAGTACACAGAAGGATCAGATAGCAGACGGCTTGAAGATGCAGGATGAGAGAGAAGCAGGTCATGGATTTCTCCTGCAAACTGATCAAGACGCTATGACAACGCTTTGATCTGCACATGCTCGCAAGCGTTTAAGATTAAACATGGACATTAATGTCTCACCAGAAACCAGCGAGCAGAGCAGCAGAACACGAAGAACCTCGATTAGGATGCTACCAACATTTCTGTTTTTCCTGGCGTGATGGTCAGCTGGAGAGGAGCAGGAGAAGTAAATGTTAAATTCATGTAAACCCTGCGGTAAAACACTGATTGTAATCTAAAGGTAATTAGTGGTGATGTGGTCGCCCAGGGGTTGCAGAGGCGAAGCAGTGTAAGTGCTTAAGCTGCACAGAGGTCAAAACAGAAAAAAAACACAACATGAAATTATTATTTCTGAGCACAATAACACAACATGTCACAGCTCCCTGAAGGCTGGCTGCAGCACAGGCAGCATTACAAACACACTGTAAGAAGACTCTGAACAGAGATCCTTTATGATGCTGCCGAATTCTTCGTGTCGAGAGGAGAGCACGTCACAACAAGAGCACAACCTGTGTTCACCAGCTTTACGTAGGCACTTACAGAAAGAGATGGAGGATGCTGAAATGAGTTTCCTCCTGAAGGGGTCCGAGCTCAGTTTTAGAGATAGGATGAGTAGAGTCCCTGCTCCTTTGCATCTAAAGGAGACAGTTGAGGTTGTTTGGGTGTCTCATCAGGATCCGCCACCAGTCTGAGGTTTTTCCCTGGCAGACCCAAAAGGGAGGAGACCCCGGGGTGGACCCTAAAGGGATCACATGGACTCCTTGGGATCCACCAGGAGGAGCTGGAAAACGTTGCTGGGAAGAGGGAAGTCTGAAGTGACTCACTGCGCCTGACCCAACCTCGGGGAAGTGGAAGACAATAGATGGATGGAAAAAAATCCAAAACCCACCCAAAGTTTTGTGTGAAGAAATGTCCGCGGACAACATGAGTGTTGTATTCTGCAGAGAGCTGAAGGTAAAAGTTTAACTGTCAGGTGCATTTCAGGTGTCCAGCTCACCTGTGCAGGTTGTCCTCCCTCATCACGACGTCCTCCAGACCCTTTCATGACGTCATCATCGAGGCTTTAAATCCTAGACATCAAACATGTTTGAAATAAATCCCTGACTGTCTCTGCACGGATCAGGGACGTTAAGATTGGATCTTTATACGACACTCCGGATCGACCCTGCGATTGTCAGGACCTCGAATCGGCCCGATCATCCTGCAGTCTGAACCCGGCTTCAAGCTCATCTTCAGATTCTCAGCATCCTGTAAAAAGTATTTGAGACGGAAAATTGATTTTTATTGTTGTGAACATTTAGACAAAGAACAAAATGTTGATGTTCCATATGTATATTAAACGCCAACGTGAGAAAGTGTTTTATTAATGTCCAGGATCTGTATTCATGCAGATGAGTCAAATATAGTTTCAGATGAAACCTAAAGACTGAACAAAATCCATCCTCAGCTTCCATGTTGTCAGTCTGAAAAGCAGCTTTGATGATTTGCTGCTTTCTTACCTGAAACATGCGGGCCCTCCTTCTTCTGATTGGCTGCAGTGTAGCTTCACGTTGACACATTCAGCTCACCACAAAGAGTGTCGCACATTTCCTGCAGTTTAGTGCACGTGTGAAAACGACAGTTCAGAGAAACACGTTCTTCCATGTATGCAGACCGTTACCCTCCACGGCAGCAGAACCAGGAGGCGAACATGTGAGTCCCTTTAAAAACACTCTGAAGGACGTCACACCTTGTTTGTTTGTAAAAATGATGGACGTCTTGTTTTGTCCCAGGCCTTTTGGTGTCTAAGCTGCCCGGACTCACTTCTTGATCGTGTCGCTCACTGTGCGTGGACGTTTACTGAATTTGACAGAAAGCACATTCTCACCTGTCTCACCACGAACTCGAAGGTAGCCATGATCTCGTACAGTCTGTCTTTCTTTGCTGTGACAGAACTCCTGCCTTCAGTCTCCAGGATTGTATTTCCTTAATCGTTGTAACAGTGCCACTTCTGCCTTGACATTTGCTGAATTGCTTCTTCACTTTGGCATCATCCCAGAAATGAAAGAGCTTTTTTTTATTATTTTTTTTCCACATTTCACTAGAAATTCACACAAAATCGTCAGGGTTACCAGGGTTGTTGTTTGAGACACTTTCCATTTTCAGACATTCAGGAGCAAATACCTGAGGACTTTGTGAGGATATGAAGGAGAAAGGAAATGAAAAACAACAAATGGCTACATGCAAACACACCAAAACACACTTTTACAGCCAATTTTCCTTCCTCCTGAAAAAAGACAGAGGCCTATTCTGGGCTTTTGGCCTTCATAAAGCTCCCTCTCATTACTCCACAGTGCAGTTTGTCCTCTCAGCTGCGTCCCTGCCAGCCAGCGCTGCCTCTTCCACTCCTCTGCTCCCCCTGCTTTCCTGGCCAAGCTAAGCCACAACTGTCCCACATGCCATGTCTGCTGGATGTGTGAACAAAGCTGGGAGGGAGCGAGGCGAAAACGGACCACTTAAGTGAGTCGCACCCAGTCAGGCGGGACGACGGGGAATGTCTTTCCCCTTTGATTCCCCCGAGGAACACAGACGGGAAACAAATGGAGTCTGACTCCCTGATTCTCTCAAGGTCCTGAAAGTGACCTGTCGCCGCGCCTGAATAGGGGCTGGAGTGTGTTGTTCGCCGCCTGGCTGCAAAGATGTCCAGCATTCTGTCAGCCAGACACAATGGGGAAGCCCCCCCCCCCCCCAAACCTCCCCCTTTGGCTCATCCCCATTCAGTCCCATCCACAGAGCACAGCACAACCTGCCCAGTGCCGCTCCTGACAACTCAGTCGGCCCGCTCACACAGCGATGACCCGGTGAGTAACTGGTCGATAGAAGTCGGCGTGCATCGACTTGTGTGTCTGTGCAGGCGGTGATGACTCACTGTGTTAGCCCTCCCTTGCCATGCTGCGCACATACTGTTCATGCCTGTTCCAAGAAAAATAGCAGATCCTGAGGGATAAAGAGGATATTTGCAGAGAAGTAAAAATAGCCGATGAATAATTAATGCAACAATAACGACACACTCACATTAATCTAATCGTATTGCGCAGTGGGAATGTGTACATAATAAGAATATTATCTGTCTGCAGTGTGGCTGCCAGCAGGCTCGGCCCATTTGGCTGCGAGCTAACAGAGGAGTTTGGCTAACGGTTATCGCACCGCTGCATCTCAGCGACTGGATAGCAGATTTTTGGCAGATGAATAAATGGGTTTCCATCCTCACACATCCGACGCATTAAGTCCGAGTGCAGCGTTGTGATCCGAACAGAGACACGGGGCGGGGGGAGTTACAGGTAGAGGTTGAAACATGGAACACACACTCCTGGACACGTTCATGTACTACACACACTCCCTGCAGGGGACACACACGCTGCTCCTCTGCTCGGCCATGTTTCTTTGGAAGTATTGACTCATAAACGTGTGATGGACAGGCAGGGGAGCCAGTGTCTGACTCAGGGACTCGTGGATGTGATGTGTCGAGGATAATTGGCTCGTACTGATGTCGACGTTATCGAACCGACGGGGCCACATGCAGAGCTTTCTCCTGTTTGATCAAAATATGGAATAGAGCAAAGTCATTTGTAGAGAACGTAATGATGTAGCCTCCATGCAATGGATGATCCTGTTCAGGTATACGACATCAGGTGTGATGGTTCAAAGACGATGAGCTGGAACGAAATCAAATGTCCTCCAGGTTCCCTCACTTCACTCAAGCCAGACAATCAATAATGTGCAGGACTTGTGTTGTATTCACAAATAACTGTTTTTTTCTTTCTATATCTTCTCGTGACAACTGAAGTGTGACACATGCTTTTATGATTTTATTATAGACACTCTTTAACTACAGTAAAAAGTACGGCTACATGCAAAAGCCGGATTTACTGTGACACTGTCCCTGATAGGCTGTCGAGCTACAGAGTGGGGGCGGGCCTTCCTGCCTGGTTGTACAGCCAATGGCTGTGGAGCTAGCGTCTTGATTAGCGGAGGCGGGCAGGTGTGCAGGAGGGGGAAGTGTTAGGGAACCTGAGGTTGGACCAGACTAGCAGCTAGCAGCAACAATAATAAAAGGTCAAATGTATATGATGCATTTCATCGGTCCTGTTGCACGCCCGGTGTGCAGCAGCCATGGGTTTGAATCCTCGCCGCATGTCACCCCCCCCTCGCTCTCTCCTCTCACTGCTTCCTGTCTCTCTTCAGCTGTCCGATCTAATCAAGGTGAAAATAGCCAAATAATAAATAGATTGATTTATCCGTAACGCTGTGCTGTCCTAGAAACAGTTTTTTTTTTTCACTCCTCTTTTTTTAACTCGATCCTTTTGACTAAACATTTCCAGCATTTCACACCTGCACCTGCCCAGTGTGACCGCAGTGCTTTTATATGCGACTGCGGCTAAGTTCCCAATTTCACAGCTAGCTGAGTCATTTAGGTGTTAAACACATCGCTTAATGGCACCTAGTCATGAGACGGGTGCATGATAAGGGCATTTGGCTCTCGTGTTTCCAGCAGAATTATCTCAGCAGGTCACACATTTGAATACATAATCCTGAGCTCACAAACCCATCTTTAAAACATTTCAGGGAGCTCTCCACTCCAATCACACAGCCAGTGAGCTAATTGTGAGCCATCCAGAAATCACTTGTTATTCATGTTTTTTTATTCTCTCTCTCTCTCTCTCTCTCTCCATAGCGGCCCCCAGGAAGCGTGGAGAGCGGTGTGAATCCTGCAGAGACGAGATGTGGATGTGGAGAATTTTGATTGCATTGTCAGTATCACTCAGAGTTGTGTTGGTCCATCACAAAGAGATTCTGTCAGGTGCATGAGGCCGCCGAGCCATGATGGATATCCACCCTGTGTGCAAATAATATCAGGAATCAGGAGTGAACTTTGAAACATGTTGCTCCAGTCTGTGCACATGCAGGTTCTGAGAGACAACCAAACATGCATCGGGTTTAGACTGATCCGGTCCCGTGTTTAATCCTCTGCACGTACAAGATCGTGTCTTTATGAATATGCATTAGATCATCCAAATATAGCAGCACCTCCAAAAGTGGAATCAGAGGACTGGAAACCTGCTGTCTATTGATTGGCAGCTGGTTGATATTTATCTGGAGTCCTGAAAGAGAAGGAAATGAAGGTGAGAGCGTCCTCTACCTTTTAGCTCTGTATTCACTTGTTTGTATTTGTCTTTATTGTCAAACACATCTAGGCGTGTGCATGTATCGTACATCTCACATCCTGGAGGTTCAGCTCGCACTGTAAAGCTCTGACTCACTGTGAGTTGTACGATGGGGAAGGATAATGACCCGCAGGCTCTTACACCTTCACTGTAAATGTCTGCAGAGAGTATTCACAGCCTTCTCTGGGCTTCTTCATGTTCTCCGGCTGAAACGCTCAGACATGAATCTGGAAAGGGGCTTCTGGGCGTTCTGCACCCTCAGCCTGGGATCTGATGATCTGTTGCAGAAGGACTTGAAGCTCAAACAGCTGGTGTCCTTAAATCAATTCTATATGTCTGTACCTTAGTGTTGTTACTGCCTGCAAACGTTCTTCTGGTTACATCCATGCACCCATCATCTTTACCGTACCTGGAGAGAACGCACGCCATGCACGGGGGACAACGTGCAGACTCCACACAGAGAGGCTCCGGTCAGACGGGGGTTCAAACCAGCAACCTCCTGGCTGTGCGGGGACAGAGGTAACCACTGCAGCAGCGTGCAGCCCCACATGTAAGGAGGCTGTATGACCTGTGGCTGCATGTCAGCCCCCTCTCCTTCTCGGACTCACTGTCTCTGCTGTGTTGGCGTGAAGATCACATGGTCTTAGATTTAAACGTGCATGTTGACTGGAAGGGGAACGCACTTCCACAGGACTCCGAAGTAAAAACCAGATTTGTTGAATAATCTTACAGGAGGGTTTAAAGTCCAGTTCTCCTGATCAATAATCTATTCTACGGTAAGGAAAGTGACAGTAACCACACCGCACTGCTCGAACTGTAATCCCATCCTGCTTTGATGAATTTAATCACTTTTAGCCGACCTTTAACATATTTCATAACTGAGCTGATAAATTAAATGATGAATCTAGAAACAGACTGCTTATTTACTTTGACGTGCATGAATGTGATTTGGCTCGTACATCTGGGAAGAAAGACCCGCCCATAGCCAGGTGATTGACAGCCTGACCCTCCAAGGAAGTAGGAGGATAAGTTTAAAATAGGTGAACGCTATCACGTCATCTTTTCTTTGTTTCTGGATCCAGAACACAGCAGCACTGACTCAGAGCGACGGATCTCAAGTCATTTCTCTTTCAGTTTTCAATCATTTGTTTTTCCAGCATGTTGTCAGGCAACAGGCCTGGCAAGGACATGGCTGCCGTCACGTCTTGAGCGGCGTGAATGAGGGCGCGGTGTCAGGACTCTGCTCATTTGAAACATCTAAAGAACCTTTGTGCCGTGTTCAAATCTATCAACGCCTGTGATGTAATTACATTTTAAATAGGCTCCGCTGATAAATTGAATCTCTGTACCATCCTGCCCCCTAACCAAACTTGATGAATCCATTTTTAATCAGGCGGTGGCACGGCGCCGCCTTGATGTTTCATTTAACCGCGGCTGACGGCTCAGACAGTCACATCTTCGTCAGACGAGTCCTGCTCAGCGCGCGGACCACAGGTTAGAGACGACGCGCTGTTCCCTGATCCAAACGCCCTCCCGCATGAATTCATGTCCGTGCTGTGCTGCAACATTTGTGATTCTGTGTGTCACAAGTGATCCCAGAACGACCACGACAGAGCAGCCTGCTGCCTTCTCTGTCGGTACAGTCGGTGGGCGAGATAACAGTCCAGCTGAGGAGAATTGCTTCTAATTATAGATGACTGACACACACTCTCTCCCCCAGCGTCTTTCTCCTCCCAGCGGCCATGCTGGGAAGAGAAACACACTGAAATGAACCTCTGCCCTCTCATGCTGCAAACGAGAAGCTAAATGCAAACTGAGGCTCAGTGATTCAGGATGCTCAGAATACAGAAACAGCTGTTTCCTTATTACAGCGAGATGTTGCAAAAGTCTGTGACGAGGAAGAAAGTCATCAGATACATCGAACTGTATTTAAGAAACATTCATGTTGTTTTGAACGTCTCTGATCTACTGATGACGGCTAGTTAGGCGTGTAGATGACAGGTGGGCGTTCGAGGCTGAAAAGCCTGGAGAGTCAGGCCGGACCCTGTCCCACTCTCTGACCTGGTTGATCAATTCAGTCAAGCTCAAGCAGAAAGTTCGGTTGAGACGGGATTTCCAACATGGCTGATGAGCCTCGAGCGCCCACTGCAGGAACAGGTATTTACAGGTGCTGACTGAGGGAATGCTCCTGCTTCCTGGTGACACTACGATTATTCTAGGTTGGACCGCCTCTGATGGAATACCTCCAGCAGCCAATCAGATCCGGTCGTCTTGAAAGAATCACTTTTTTGTTTTCGGTGAAATGGCGTGAGGTGTTGATGGTCGTCCGTCGTGCTGTTATCAAAGATACATCCCTTTGTCAACTGATAAGTTTCCAAATGGTGCTAAGCCCAAATGATCTCAACCCGCCTCATTAAATAAACAGCAGACCAACTGCTCGCACAAACTGCTGAATCTTCTGAAGTTTCTTCTCCACTTCTCACTTTTACATTTTAGTACAGTATGTCCTCCTTCTAACTTTAGATTCTGCTCCTGAATGCTCTGGATTTGATTGGACCAGAGAAGGTAGGCGGGGCTTTGAAGGCCGTTTTGGACGCCCCTGGGTTTGCCAGATATGAGAGCAGTTATCAGGTGAACAGGTGTTGCAGCGATGGAAGCGGGCAGTGGAACTGCTTCAGATAGAAGTGATTGTACCCGAGCTAAAAAGCCTTTGCATGTTTCTAATAAGCTCCAGCAGCAGAAAGCTGCTCAAACTAGGATCAATGTTGGAGATGAAACATGGAGAGAGGTTAGAACGCAGAAAGCTTTACAGACCCATGCAGAGCTGGCTAAACACTGAAGCTACAGTGTCCACCACATGCAGAGCTGGCTAAACACTGAAGCTACAGTGTCCACCACATGCAGAGCTGGCTAAACACTGAAGCTACAGTGTCCACCACATGCAGAGCTGGCTAAACACTGAAGCTACAGTGTCTCTACATGCAGAGCTGGCTAAACACTGAAGCTACAGTGTCTCTACATGCAGAGCTGGCTAAACACTGAAGCTACAGTGTCCACCACATGCAGAGCTGGCTAAACACTGAAGCTACAGTGTCCACAACATGCAGAGCTGGCTAAACACTGAAGTTACAGTGTCTCTACATGCAGAGCTGGCTAAACACTGAAGCTACAGTGTCCACCACATGCAGAGCTGGCTAAACACTGAAGCTACAGTGTCTCTACATGCAGAGCTGGCTAAACACTGAAGCTACAGTATCCAACACATGCAGAGCTGGCTAAACACTGAAGCTACAGTGTCCACCACATGCAGAGCTGGCTAAACACTGAAGCTACAGTGTCCACCACATGCAGAGCTGGCTAAACACTGAAGCTACAGTGTTCACCACATGCAGAGCTGGCTACACACTGAAGCTACAGTATCCACCACATGCTGACCTGTGTGAGCATCCACTCCAACCGGACATTAGTCAAAGTTAAAGACAATTTCAACCCAAATCTTAAAAAGTGTATCTGAAGGAAATGACCCACACTGCCTTTAAGTTTATTTGGAAAGTGAAGCTTCATTTTGATTTTCATTTGAAGTCCATTTTCAACATTTCTGTAAAGCCTTTCTTTGGGGTTTTGGATGTTTGGTGCTTGCAGCCACAGTACACACACGTTTCCATCAATGTTGATTTTTAAAAGAAGACAGTTGGAATGGTTCACTCCTCTGTTTGTTGTTTCTGAGCGAGATGAAAAGTTTACTGATCACATTAACCTCGTCTGCACTCACTCTGCGCCATGTATGCTGTTTGAAGCTGAGTTAGCTTCTTGCTATTCATAATGCAAGCAAAGGGCTGATTAGAAATGTTAGAGTTAATCACCATGAAACAAAACACATTCTGCAGCCCGGAACAGAAATACAGATAACGTCTGTGAAAGCATCCTTCCACATTCATGTGTAAAGGAGGACATTTATCAGGGTTCAGAGAAAAACGGTGAGTTTCCTGATTACACTTGAAGGTGAATATTTCACCAGATGAAGCATAATGTAAATCCACGGATGAGTCATGTGCAAACACTCACCGTTCAGTCAGTGTAAATGTTCTGACTGACAGAACAGCACAAAGAGAGAAAACATTAAATCCAACATTTCCACCAAGAAACATGAACTGTCATCAGTCTGTGAGGATTACATCCCTCATCTCCTGCGTGGCAGAGGCACTGGGGGGTGTAAATCTCAGGTCAGGATGACAATGTGTAATGCACCGTGACTAACTGACTGTAGCATTTTGAATGGCAGCAGCTGAATGGATGTGGAGACAGAGAAACTATAGGAGCCTGCAGTCGATGGAAGTGCTGTGTATTTACTGGAGCTTCTGGTCTGCTGGGCGCGTTGGTTGCATCCTCCAAAGAGCTGCAGCGAGCGGCTGGAGGATGATCACATCCCGGGATGAGTCTGAGAAAAACATTCCTCCCATTCTGTCACCGTGATGCCTTTATTTCCAAAATATCCAAATCCACTCCCTTTGTTGTTCTTTTTTTGCTCTCTGCGTCAGTCCTCTTCAAACTTTGCTGTTTCCTTCACTCTCAAAGATTCTAACTTTTTCAGCCTGCCAATCACGACTCGACCTGGCGAGACGACACGATTTAACCCACGATGCATGTGGCAACCAATCGTATGTCCAAATAATCCTAAAGATCTGTGTGATTAATACGGTTATGTTACTGCTCACTAATGGAGTCCGAGTCAAATCATAGACGCCAAACATGTTTGATTTTTACGTTTCCAGATCTGGCTGCCTCCAACGGAAAATCTGCAGAACAAACAGAACAGGAAGCATCGCATTTACAGCTCACAAACATGGCAGTGAACATGAACACAACAGAGCCCCGAGCCAAGTGAATGGAAGAAGAAGAAGAAGACGAGCAGCTTGTGGAGTCATGGCAACAACACAAGTGTCATGAAGACAAACCGCACGTCCGTCGTCCTGTGTTTGTATTTTGATCATGTGAGTTTCTGTGAGATCTCGTGTGTGTGTGTGTGTGTGTGTGTGTGTGTGTGTGTGGAGTCGACACTTTGACATGGTTGCAAACGGCACGTGGGGGGGGGGGGGGTCTGATGGTTGTGCCTGAGCGTCTAACGCAGTGGTTCTTTGGGCACATGAGTGGGTGGCAGGGCTTTTTTCACTGAGTCACAAATGTGTGCTTGGAAAAAAATAAATAATTGAAGCACTTTTACATTTTTATTTTCTTCTGTATCTTTTGTTGGTCAATTTTTCAGAATTTCAGAATTCACTGCCTCGTTTCACGTCACCTGTGCGTCCTGCGTCTCGTCCATTCTGCTCCGTCAGACAGCAGGAATCAATAAAACATGTAGCTTTGTCTCTGTCAGGATGTAATCTATGATCAGCAGTTTGGATTTTCTGTTTTATTTTGAAATACGCTCGATCCTCTCTGCGTTTTTTTGTCTGACTTCCTGTCCTGGTTGATCTCTTCTGCACAGGTCAAGATGGCCGGCAGCGCTTGTTGTGAAAACTGATGGACCGCCGCACGCACGGATTATTCTGAAATGGGCTGTTACTTAAAAACAGCGTCCATGTTCAGAAGCTTCTTGTACTTTTAAAAGTGTGTAACGTAAAACAGGAAACTCTTATCGCGTTCATGCGCCTGTTTGAGCTGATCCGTTGTGTTGAGTTCCTCCATTAGTCCGGAGAGGCCTGCAGCGCTTCCTTCCTCGTTTCCATCCTAATGACACAATAAATGAGAAAACATCTCTGATCCAAATTTGATTTTGACCACTTTGACTGCTGACTAACTTCTTAATGGTCAGCGTTCATCATAGTCTGAAGATGCGGCGTGCTCTCCTCTCCCGTCCCACCGTCATGTTTTTGCTCTTTTCTATCACTTCAGATCTGTTTTTATGTGATTATCTGGAGACGCCTGACGTTCTGTCAGCTCCGCGATGCCGCAGATTACAAAGAGTGACGTGTTGTTGTCCTCCGGGAGAGGCTGCTTCTCTTCTGCTGGTCACTACACCATGGTGTGTGTGTGTGTGTGTGTGTGTGTGTGTGTGTGTGTGTGTGTGTGGTTTAGATAAATGGACGAGGCACTGGGAAGGAGGACTAATGTAACGCCTCGTCTAACCACGGCTTGGTGAAGAAGGTGAGGTACAAAATCCTCAGGTTGGGAGAGAGAGAGAGAGAGAGAGAGAGAGAGAGAGAGAGAGAGAGAGAGAGAGAGAGAAGAGTTTCCTGCCTTATTACGTCTTTTTTGTGTCATCTCTCATTTAACCTGTTGCCCTTTTATTTTGAAGTTCTTGTCTCTGGTGTTTCTTACTTCCTCCCTTTGTCTGGTTACGTTGTGATTGCCCGGATGTTTTCATCTCTCCTGTTCTCGCCTCCCTTCCTTCGTTGGCTTCCAGTAAAATTCTGAATCCACAAAAAAAACCCACATTTTTATTCACACACAAAGCATTGCATGACCTCGCCCCCAGCTACGTTTCTGACCTCCTCGCTCCGTATCCCCGCCCTCGTCCACTCAGGTCGTTCTCATCCAGAACTCTAATTACGAAACAAAATGGTGATCGTGCCTTCGCTGTTTTAGCCCGGACTCTCTGCACACAACGCCCACACACCTTCAGGTCTGCAGGATGTTTCAGGAAGCAGCCACACAGACGAGGCTTCTCTGTGCTTCAGGACTCTGAGGAAGAACGTTTCTCCACCACACACCTGCTAAAGCTCCACGGCATCGCAGACACAACCAGGAAGCCAAGTGTGATGCTTTGTGAATGTTTCGTTGTAGTTGACATGATAAAGTAAGATTAAAAAGTTAACATCGACGTCACTTTGAAGGCTGGTTTGTTTATATGAAGCTAGAGACGATTAGCTTAGTTAGCCACAAAGACGGAATCAGAGCAAAACGATGATTAGTTTTTTCACGTCAAACATAAATAACTGTTTTGAATTAAAAACAAGAAAACTGCAGTTCAACAGCTTAGAAAATAAATGAGCAAATAACTCCTGAACTTTACTTTAGCTCTTGACATGTAAAGCCGCTGTGAACAACGTGGGCAGGAGGGGCGCCTTTCATGTGTCCGTGCCCAGCGGCGCCCTTGGCTTATAATCAGTTAGTCTCATTAGAGAGACACAAAATATTAAAGGGGCAACAACTGTCTGAACCTCGCTGCAAGTCGCTCTGTGCGACGCTGAATTAAAACAACAAAGTGAAAAAGTTCATGTCACCCACCGTCTTCGCTGCGTGCAGCAGAAACTACTTTAGAGACGTCGAGTGTGGAGAAAAGTTCACAAAGGTCACTCGATGTTGTTCCCTAACTGCGGTGGTTCTGCTCACAGTGAACGACTTACAGTCAGTGACTCACTCTAATTACCCGACATAATTAGGAGGGAAGTCAAATCGATTCACGCCGCAGCCTCGGCCGCAGATTCAGCACACTTCACTGTTTCCACAGCGACTGCCCGCTTCTGCTGCGGTGCGTAACAGCAGCGCCATGACACGCCGCTCCGTTTGAGATACGCTCTCGGTCTGCAGGCGTGCGTCACGCTGGATGGAATCGATCGACCCGGCACAGGAAGTCAGACGAGGAAGCGTGCATACATTCAAAGTAAAACATAATGGGGTCGCCGGTGGTGCAGCGGCTGTATTGAGGCTCAGTCCTCGCGCGGGCGTCCGGCCTGTGGCCCATTTCCCCGCATGTCTCTCCCCACTCTCTCTCCCTGATTTCTGACTCTGTCCACTTTCCTCCCTCTATAATAAACGCATAAAGGCCACAAATAAATCTTAAAAAAATAAAGTAAAACATAATACACGAGATGCTTTATGTTCCAGAGATCATATTTTTACAAATAATTAATAACAAGCAGTCCAATCGAAACATCTGATCTGAACATCTGAGCGCAGATCTACTTGTTTTAGGGGCTTTTATTCGCCTCTAACATAGAGCCGGGATGCCATCCACAATAGTTCTAAACTCTGATTGGCTGTTGGTCTTGTCAGAGGAGGAACGTTTGTAAACACAGCGACTCATGGCTTTTCTTTGAAACATGCATCGCCCCGTCAGAAAGCCTGGACACGCCCCTGTGACAGAGGGCGGGGCATAAACAGGTTGGAGCGCCCACTGCCACTCGGCCATACCGGCGCTCCGCTCTGATCTGCTCGAAGGCGAAGACACGTGAATACGCTGCTCCAAAGGATGGAGATGGTTCAAAAGCTTTTCCATGAATCCCGTAGAAACAAAGTATCACTGAACTGAAGCTGTTTGTATAAAGAGTCATTAAATGGTTTACTAAACTCAGAGTCTGATTGGTTGAGGTGGCTCCTCGTTGCTGATTGGTCCTTTCCCCGGTGTGCAGGAGATCTGAGAGTGTGAATGTCAACTTTTAAGTATCTCAGTTTGGAGGATCGTTGGAACACTCCCTCCACTTAATTAGTCCGCACAGACTCCACACTCCGCTCAGGAAGCCCTTCATCTTTAGCCGGACTCTTTGAAGGCTGCTCAGTAAAACTGGGTGTCCCCGATTGATTTTTAGCAGAGCGGCTGAGCTGGTGAAGGAACTGACTGGAGGTGGATGTCGTGGAGAGATAGGAGTTCCTGCACAACAGATGATAATAGAGTGCACAGAGAGGAGAGAGGAGGAGAGTCGAGCTCCAGCTTCCAGAGAACTGTGCCTGGATGGGTGACAGCAGGTCTGAGACGTAGATCCTGAGACTGACGTCTCTTTGTCATTTCTTTGCAAATGTAAAGATGAGGTCATGAAGTCCTCTGTGACTTTTTCAAACTACATCAATAGAAATATATATATATAAAAAAAGACAGCAGTTAAGGATTGGATCAAGGGATCCGGTGGACTTCTGAGGAGCCAGCCACATTTTGATGTCTTTTTGACGCCTCTGACGGACAGGTGGTTGTTCCATCCGCCGGCCCTCTGCTTGAAAAAGACGAATGTTTTAGTTAAGTCGCTTATATGAAGATCGTAGATGTTGAGATAATTCTGAGAGGCAACAGAAGAACCAAAGTGTATGTCCAGCTGATGATTCGTTGACAGCGGGTGAAGAATTGATGGATTCAGCAAAGACGGACGGTAATGGAGGGGTGCATGAAACATCGGCGTGAAGGAACGAAAGGCGGAGGAAGAATCACATTTCAAAGGAGAGCAGAACGATGAAAGGCTGACAATGAGGGAGGAACGCCATGCAACTCATTACCCAATCACAGGCCTGGAAAATGACGGCTGGAGAGAAGGACAGCATGAGAGGGGGATGAAGTCTCCCTGACTGAACATATGCTACTGCTACAGCTTCATTTAAATTAATGTTCCAGGGATAAAAAATTGATGAAGAAGAATATATTTATTTATAAAGTGTAATCATGTCTTCGATCCCTCTGCTCTGATATTCCTTCATTATTGTCACAGCTGACGTGGACACGATGAAAAGATGTGATAAAAATCATCTGCGTCTCTCCCCTGAAGAGCGGCCCTTCCACCCTCGTAGAGTGTCATGTTTTAAATAAGGAGCCGTTTTCAAACATGAACTCAATAAACAGTTCAACCTATTAAAGTGCAGAGATGGAATTAGGCGCCCGTCAGCAGCCTGTTCAGTCGTTATCAGTTCATTAATTGGCTGTTATCAGCCGGCGTCAGGAGCATAGATACGTTACTGTGCCTCAGAGTCAGCTGACTCCACATCTGTAGCTAAAGTGGAATGACCCTTTAATCTGAAGCATCTTAATGATAGTGATTTTAACCAATAAGAGGCTTCAATGGTTCACCACACTTGAAGAACTGTGTTAAAAATTACCCGAAGCTTTCATTAGAGGCGGCCCCTCCTCCTGGGCTCATCGCAGCTAGAAGCTCTCACTACCTGCAGGACGTAGTGTCTGTTTACTGCTTGTACCTACACTGCAAGCTAACGCATGCTAACACAAGCTAACGCATGCTAACACAAACTAACGCATGCTAACACAAGCTAACGTATGCTAACGCATGCTAACACAAGCTAACGCATGCTAACACAAACTAACGCATGCTAACACAAGCTAACGTTTACGGTGAGAAGGCAGACTCAGAGGGCAGAACAAACACCTAGCTGTGGGAGTGTCACCCACCTGGGGGAGGGGCTACTGCCCTTTGTGATGTCATGGAGGGAACATCTCCAAACGGCCTGTTTGAGCACACATTTTCTGAGATGTGGAGCAGGCAGAAGACGGAGAGGATGGACATTTCTCATGATGGGGGACAGATAGAGACACATGCTAGAGGAACATGGAGGAGAGGAGATTGCGTAATGTGAGACCTTTGAATCTATAAGTGTCACTATCCACATACAACATTGACATTAATCTAAATTTAGTAAAATAGATAAATAAACAAAAGCAGTGCTGGACTGGTATGTCCTTAAAGCTGCTTGATACTGACTCAGGTACTCTGATGAGCTATTCTTGCCTTTCACGTGTTTAATATTTTATTGGCTTTCAGACTTTATTAGGTTTGTTTTTATTGGAAGTTGAATGAACCCTCTTGGAGAGATTGTGTAATGAAAAGAGTCTCTTCAGGAAACGGGATGTTACACAGCGCAGATAAAAAGGGAGTCACAGACGGGTCGAGAACTGGGACGCTGGTTTCCAGTATAGCTCCGCCTCTCGTATCAATAAAAACCTGAAAAAGAAAAAAACAGTGTAAAGTAAAAAAGTTAATCTCCATTCATCAATGGAAACACAGATACTGGTATTTAAAGGCAAACGGCCACTTGCAGCCTCTTTGTGTTTATGCTCTCCGTGCCAGCAGGCAGCGGTCGTCCGTCATTATGAGACGAGAAAACCATGTTCTCACCGCCGCGGTATTATAGGTACTAAACGAGAACGATGTCGGATTAAAAAGTTGAAAATGGCCCTGGCGTTGTCAGCCGTTGGTCCTTTAGTGGAAAAAGAAAAGAGGCAACAGATGAGGAGAAACCGCACGGATACTACAGCGGCGTGCTCACAGAACTTTCCTGAACCTGTCAAGTGCTGGAGATACATGAAACCTCCGAACAGCCAATCAGTGGAAGTCCTTTCAGTTTGGGCGGCTGTGGATCAGTGGTAGAGTCGTCATCTGTCTACTGGAAGGGTTGGGGGTTCAATCCCCAGCAGCTGTAGCCACAGGTCTGAAGTGTCCTTGGCGCTTTATAAGCTCGAGTCCATTTACAGACAGCCGATGATTTATTGTCAGCTGTCAAAAAGGCCGGCGAGTCGAGACGGGGCCTGACACGCCGCTAAAACTAGGGCGACGATCTCTTAACCTAAGGAGACCCCGCCCCCCTGCCTGTCTGACAGAGATCGTCTCCCGCTGCGAGCGGCATGTGTGAGCAGGTCAGGAGGATACCCGGAGCAGTCCTCTGAGTGTGTATGTGAGAACAGTGTGAGAGGGAGTCTTTCCCCATGAGCATTATGCAAATTAAACTTGTGCATAATAATAATAAGAATAATCTTTTGTGACTCTTTCGCTGACAAAACTGAATATTTTTCACAGAGCGGTGCGTAGCGCCAACACAAAAGCTCCCATAGAGCTGTTTCCTGCAGCCTGATGTAAATCCAGCCTGTCTTTGACTCAAATATATGAGGTGCAATGGAAATACATTTGGTTAAACATACTGTATTACAATATGAAAGCCCTCATGCTATTTTACCCTAATGGTTCTTCGCTGGGCACCATCAATTTAATTTTGAGTCATCTCGTCTCAAAACTGCCGTCATAATTACATTTGAACATTAAATTATCTCGTCCAGCCTCCGACAGAAGATGACATTTTCTCATCATCGCGACCTCACGGAAACCATCCCGGAGAGAAAATATAACCGTACCCCAGAAGTAAGATCCATTCCAGCCTCTGTTAAAGCCACGAATGTTATTAGACCTTTATGATTTATTTTGGGGCTGATATAAGAGAGACAGGACGGTGGATGGAGACATCGGTCATTTTAGAACAGGGGGAGTCCACTTTCAGGCCTCAGGCCGGTAGTGCCACATTATCAATCAATCAATCAATCAATCTTTATTTATATAGCGTCAATTCATAACAGGCGTTATCTCAAGACACTTTACAAAAGCAGGTAAAGGACCTTACTGTTTGTCTGTTAACATTAACAAAAGGGCAGGTAACAAGACCATGCTCATTGTTATGTTTACAAAAAGCAGGTAAAGGACCTTACTGATGGCTAAGGTCCTTTACCTGCAACTGTGGCTCAGCGGTAGAATGGATCGTCTCTTAGGTTGGGGGTTTGATCCCCAGCACCTGCAGCCACGTTTCCGATGTGTCTTTGGGCAGGACAGTGATGTGTATGAATGGATGAGTTCATACCATATGCATGAAGCCAGAGTGTCATCATCAGTGTGTTCCTGCAGGGGGCGCTGGAGTCCCCGTGTGTTCCTGCAGGGGGCGCTGGAGTCCCCCGTGTGTTCCTGCAGGGGGCGCTGGAGTCCCCCGTGTGTTCCTGCAGGGGGCGCTGGAGTCCCCCGTGTGTCCCTGCAGGGGGCGCTGGAGTCCCCCGTGTGTCCCTTCAGGGGGCGCTGGAGTCCCATGGATGGCGGTCTCCGTGCTGGAAATGCTGTCTCAGGCTAACTTTGAGTCAAGCTAACGACAGGCTGAGAGCTGGAGCTGAGGCCACGCCCACCTGTCAATCAGCTCAGCTACACGCCTTATTGTGAATAACTCTGATCCTTCATCCAATCAAAACTGCTGAGTCATCAAAACATTCCCCCCCGTACAGTGTGTGTGGATGGAGACATGAGCTAATCACACCTATTTGGTTTTTTGAAGCAGGCTGTAAACATGTTCATGTCTGCTGTAAAAACAGGCTGTTTGAATGGGTGTGTATGTGACTTCCTGTGCTGCTGCAGCCAGCCTCTCAGTTAACACAGCAGCCTCTACCATCAGTGTGTGGATGTGTAGGCGTGACCTGCCATGTAAAAGCGCTTTGAGTTTTTAGAATACAAAATGAGAGGTAAACAAGCTCAGGTCTCATTTATCATTTATTAAAAACATTTCATGTAAGCACATATAAACAATAATTATTACATCTGAGCTGCTTCTGCATCTGAGCGTAACAGCCGATGAGCGTAATGAAGGTTTATGGCCCAGTTGGGATGCATAATCTAAATGTTTATGTAAACTAAAAGTCAGTGCATTAAAAACACATTATTAATGTTCATATTAACAAACGTGCTCTCGGTGCACTGAGGGACCTGAATGAAACTTTTCAGGTTTCATTGTCCAACAACACATTTAATCCGACTTTCTCTCACTATTTAGAAACTCCTGTGAGCTGTTTTTTGTTTTTTTCCTCCACTGGTTATGAAACGGACTCAAATAAATACTGATGCCCCGTATGACCTACAACTGAGCAAATGAGACCATCAGCAGCAGGATTCATTATGTGCAAGGTGCAGCAGGCTGAACAAACAGCTTTCACTTACTTTTCTCCTGCAGATTCATGGTGATGGAGACATTAAAAACGCAGTCACATGAACACAGACAGCTAGCTATGTTGCGTGCCCCATGTACAGAGGCAGTAGTCCTCGCCGCAGCGGCTGTGGGTTCGAATCCGACCTCTCCGCCCTTTTGCTGCGTGTCACCCGCTTCTATCTCCACCCAGCATATCCTGTCTCTCTTCAGCTGATCTGTCCATGAAAGGCAACAAAGAAAAAAGAGTCACACAGGTCAAGAGGAGCAAATCCATAAGAGGTTAATAGGTGGTCAACAGGGGGCGACAAACTGAAATGAAAGACAGAAATGACACTTTCTTAAAAATATCTAGTCAGTATATTATCTGTTTATTTCCCCACGGTTTCCTTTACATCCAAATTCACTGACACAGGTCTGCAGTTTAAAGTCTTTAACCAGAATCCCACTGTGACATCACAAGGGGAGCACATTAGAAACGGAGCATTTTGTGTCTGTGTTGTCAGACTCCTGCAGACCACAAACTAAGGACTGGATGTTTTTGTTTGTGTGGTTCTGTAGACTCTCAGGTTATCCAAATATATGTTCAAAAAAAGCCTGTCAAAGTGGATTTGTCATAATATGTCCCCTTTAAATTGAATACATAATTTCGACACACTCCCTGACCTTCCAAAAGGACATCTTATAAGGTCCAGGAGGGTCCCTCTGGGAACATCACAACAAACATTTTAGACACGACTCTACAGATCACAAGGACACAAGATTTAAGATGCCAAATGTCATGTTCAGTCTTGTTGTACTTATTTTAAAAAACATGTAATATGTCTGTAATATTTCTTTATTTTGTTTTTTTTCTATTCAGCTGACGTCCTTAGGGGCTATATATCTCTCTGATATAGACTCTATTCCTCTTCACTTATTATTTGTTGTTGACTTTGGCTTTTAAAGTAAAAATGCATGCAGCGCTTAAGAGTGCGTGCTGTCAGACAGCCCCCCCCCCCCCCATGTCAGGTTTCCCACTGTTGCAAAATTTGGGAATTTTGCGTCCATTAAACATCTGATCACGTGTCTGCTCTTTAACCACATGGTTATTCAGGATGTATTTTCTTAATTTTAAATATGAAGCTCCTCCTCATATTCTCACGTTAAACCCTTTGAATCAGTGTTACTGTGCTGCTCCTCTTCGCACATATGAAACCTAATCAGAGTTGATCGCCTGCAGTTTGTGCAGGTGTCAGCCTGTCGGAGGGACCTGACGCTCCAACTTCTCATTTAGTGTCTGTGAGCTCTCCAGCAAGAGAGGGAGAGAGAGAGAGAGAGAGAGAGAGAGAGAGAGAGAGAGAGAGAGAGAGAGAGAGAGAGGACATCGGCAGCAGCAGCAGCAGCAGCAGCAGCATCGCGCTATTCCGGGGAAACACCATGCATCTTAGGCTGAAAAGACGAGCGGAGCCTCTCGTCATTTCGCTTTCTTATTTTTGATTTCCGTTTTTTTGTTTCGTCTTTCCTTTCCTTTTTTTTTTCACCCCCTCTCTCCTTTTCACCCAATCGCTGACGCGCAAGGACACTACAGCATCCATCCCCGGCAGAGCCGCTCACATAGAGCATCCTCTGTACGGACGCACCACCACCACCACCACCACCATCCTCCTTCCTTCCTTCCTCCTACTCTTCCTCCTCTCCTCTCTCCTGTTCTGTTCTAACCCAGAGGACATCATCATCATCGGGACCTCTTCTCCCCCCGTATCCGCCCGGAGACATGGATCTATGGTTTCACTCGATCCGGATTTGCTGGTGGAGGGTTTTGTTTCTGATGAGTGTTTTTCAGGACTATCTGAGCTCCATGCTGGACTGCCCGCCGACCTGCAGCTGCTCTCAAATAGAGATCTTTTGCAATAAGTCCGACAACGGCAGGTTTTTCCCTTTACTGGCGCTGCAAGAAACTGGGAGCAATGGGACCAGCGTTGACATAGCAGAGTTATTCAAAAACATCAGCACCATGTAAGTAGATGCGGATTATGCTTCTATTTTCTAATCATTAATTAATCTCAGCCTCCTTGAGGCGCCTGCGCCTTTTGGCTGTCTGTTGCTTTTCTTTGCACTGATCTGATTTGTTGGTGGATTATTTCTTCATTATAGACTTTTTGCACTTCTATTTCCCATTTTTTAAAAACGCCATGATTGATAATGGAGGATAAATGCGCTCTTTCTGTCTCGAGTCCCCTCCGCACACCGAGGAAGAAAAGAATCCTCTGCAACCTTCAGCCATGGCAACAAACTACTTCATGATGCATCTTTTCATAGGGCCAGTGAGATCAATGTTTCAAGTGTGTCTACATGTGTGTGCGTCCTCATAAAGTTGCTCCTCCGCAGCGGCTCCGCAGGCCTGCGCGTGGCCAAGCGGGAGGAGGATGTTGCGGAGAGGCGCATTTCAGCCATTCACTCGACTCCCGTCCACGCGCGCGCGAAGCCACATCAACTGCTCCGACAGATTGTGCTAAATGAAACAGAAATAAACGGTGCAGTAAGGTCAACCATCATCCGAGAGCGCGATGATACCCGACAAACTTTATGATGTGCACATGATGGCGGGGGTCTCAAACGCACCGAAAAAAGGGGGGAGGAGGAGGAGGGGGTGGAAAGAAAAAAAAAAACGTCACTTGTGGCTTTTTCCTCCCCTTAAGAGATGGACATGGTGTCAGAGGATTCATGAAGGGTTTGTTTGAAACACATGATGACGGTAGAGACCCCCCCCCCCTTCTCCATAGAGGAGTACATTTTTATTCGGCACCCCCCCCCCCCCCCCCTCCATCTCTGCCCCCCCCCCCCCCCCCCTCTCTCTTTCTCCAGCATCGATCCTTCCTGCCAACATCAAAGCCTTCTTTCTTGAAAAGTCAGTGGGAAAAAAGCAGCAGAGCTCGGGCCTTAAAATAAGACCTCTGGTGTCGATGAGGCTGCTTTGCATATAAAGTATAAACATCCTCGGTTCACTTTACGCGCAAGAATTCCCCGCACGGCTTCACGCGCGTCGTTTTACCCCGCTAAGGACTTTTCCTCCCAACAGTCGGGCTTTATTTTGGGGAGGTGGGGGTTGTGGGGGGAGGGGGGGGGGGGGGGGTATCCGGTTTACTCTTTTTATCTGTGTGAGGGAGTCAACAACTTATTCTGTGACACGGTTCATCGCTCAGCCGGGCCACTAGAGGGTAGCCTGGTACCCCCTTTATACAGAGGGAATGAAGAGCTCTGTGTTACCACACTGGAGCCATTTACGTGACTGTTTTGTCAGAGAGGGTGTTTTTTAGTCAAATCAGGCCCAGAATACTCTCTGTGAAACGCTAACAGCAAAGGAGCTGAAGGGTCCAGTTTACAGCACGATGTGAAGGATTAGTGTGACTCTGGATTGACCCAAAGATAAGAAGAACGTTGTTCTTAAACCTGCTGCTCTCACTCATCTCCTCGGTTATCCACTGAGATCAACAGCAGGACGAAGCATGGCTTGGTTTTTAAATGTAAGAAATGTAAAAAATGCCAAAATGCCTTTTTATAATCATCTCTGACGAAGTCACACATCGATTGCCTTTTTGCCTTTGAGAAAGCCTAATGCGATTGAGCCGGGAGTAATTGTGCATTTCATGGCCTCTCGCCAGCAGGCCTCGCTTGTTTTCATGCTGCTCAGCATGGACAGCAACCTCCACCCGGCACCACCAGCAGCTCAATGACAGCCCATCAGAGACTACGCCTACCAATGTCACATCCAAACACACGTCTGACGGGGGTTTACGCATTCAGAGCACAACCACACCACTGAGTTATGGGGATGTTTTGTGTAAAATCTAGATTTTCTAAACAAGTGCAGTCATTAATTTAGAAATTATGTTGGTTAAACATATAAATATAGCGTCTAATTAGTGATTTGGCTGAGAACAACAGCACACCATTACTTGTAGCATGGCTAAAAATGTGTTTGTGCACATTCCTGCAACTATCACTTGTTAATTGCATGGTGTTCATTTGTTTTCTTGCCAGGAAACAGGCTTTAAGGAATAACAATCAGTTTTGTCGGAGGCAGTGATGGAGACCACATACCGTAGAAATCCTGCCCTCGCTCAATCTGTGTGAGGTGTTAGCATTTTTTGTTTTTTTTTGCAAACAAGAGGTCGGTTTGGCTGGTGAAGAGGGAAACAGGGAGACGTGGGGGACAATTCACGGAGGCTGAAAACTAGAGCGAGGGCTCCCTGCAGGAACCGCAGTGCGATCGGCCAGCCAAAGAAATCTGCCAAGTCCAGATAATAGTTTTCCAGTTCTCTCACATCAGAGATTCATCACAAGAGGCATCAGTGTTTGAAGTGGATGAGATAAGGCCTTGCTGTGATACTTGAAGAAAAGGCTCTGAGAGCAGCTGCAGCGTGTGACAGGTTTGTGTAAGTGCGGCGCTCGCTGCAGGTGCGCCTCTCTTTGCAGAATCCAATCAGCCGTTCCACCTCTGCTGATGACGTTTGGCCTCATTTTGTTTTTCCTGTTTCTTTTTCCGTGCACCTTTGAGAGGCCGGTTTGTAAGGCGAGGCTAAAGTGTCAGTCCAATCTGTTCAGGCGGCTCTGTGGGGTCGACTGCTGAAATGTCTCCAATATGTGTTTAGATCCAAACCACCCCTGGGCTCTCCTCATCTCCCCTGCTCTTAAGTGCATCCATCCAGCCCCCGCACACACACGCACACACACACACACACACACACACACACACACGCACGCAGTGTGTTCAACTCCTCAGTCCATTAAGGAGCGCCAAAGTGTAAACGGTACATCGTTGATGGTGCTAAAGTACAAACAGTCGATGTATAACCTTCACATGAGTTTTGTCTCCTCTGACCTTTTTAAAGAATTCTACATTTGACCACGACTCAAAATACTTCAATAACTTTAAAATAAGCTAAGCTTCTGTTTGCTGCAGCTCGGCTCACCCGCCTCACAGACAGCACGTGTAACTCAAACTATGCTAACGATCAGCTAGCTCTGACTAGCATGGGACTGTTGTTTTTTTAAATGCTTTTTTTAATTCCTGCTCTGCTTCAGGTTTTCTCAACATGCACAGCTGCTTTTCTCGGCCTTAGATTGGTATTCAGGTGATGTGTCGCTTCTCAGGCATGTTGTTCATTTATTTACTGTTTGTCTTCTGAGCACACGCCGTGCTTCTGAGTATCTTCACTACATGGATGCTCCATCGATGGACCTTAGGACTTGAAATCAGAATTTGAATGAATAATTGCTCGTTGCACTTGAATTGTCGTCCAGTAACGACTTAGTGATGGGGTGCGGTGGCGGCAGCGAGGAGGTTGCTGGTTTGAATCCCCGTCTGTCAGGAGCCTCTCTGTGTGGAGTCTGCATGTTCTCCGCGTGCATGGGATGCATCTATTTGAGGCAATATGTGCGCCGCTGTTTGGGCGGTAAACACTCATGCGTGGGATCGGCTCCAGCCCCCCCGCGACCCCGAAAGGGACAGGCGGTAAACGATAACGGATGGCTGGATTACAACGTAGATGACCTGATTGGTGAACTGACAGGCAGAGTAAACGATCGCCGATACAGTCTTAATGCTTGTGCATGTCGTGTGGGAATAAGTGTAAACGTAGCTTTTCTGTAGCTATTAAACAATGAGAGGGGATAAATCCTATATGTGGATAATAATCCTGCAGGGACTGTAGTCACCGTATCATTAGCATACAGTCAGTGGAAACTCTAATCAGTCCCTCAAGTCCTGTGATGTTTTGTTTAAAGGCTTCATTTCACACAGATTACAATCCTGCGTGTTCTTCCCGTGTTCGCTCATGAAGAACGATGTATAAATAAGGGGTTCGGCCTAAAGATAGTTTTTGACTCTGCCTGTTTTGTAATCTCTAAAGAGACGTGCAGCACCATCAAATCACAAGCGTGAACAGAATTTACTGAAGCCCTTTATCGGACAGTACATTTTATTTTAGTGATGTGAACTCAAACGTGCTCAAAGTGGACCGCTACGTGACGTCACTCCACACGGCCAGATTTAGCAAACAAGCTAAGTGCACGCTGCCCCGTGCTGTATCGGACTGTGTGCATGCACAACGATGTGATCGCAGACCGGCGGGGGAAAGGGAGCAACAGATACCAAACAACACGCCATCCCTCCATGCAAGCACACTGACACACTTTGATTTCATCTCGTCATTCCACTGATGTCTCATTCTCACAATATTTGATTCGACTATCACCATCGTTAGCATTCAGTGCTGTCTCTAAGCTCGAATGATGAAATCAGAAGTCCTCTATTTGCCTTTTAGATGAGAATCCTTTTCCAAAACGATCATCGATTTGGCCTCTTCAATGTCAACTCTGTTTTCAATCGCAGAGATTTATTAGACTTGTAAAATTGCCATCTGTTTATCTGCAAACAAACTCAGACTTCCACACCCTTAAGAGGTTTACTGTTTATCGGCTTTGCCAAATAAGGCTGTAAGTTTATCGTTTAATACCTCTCAAATCTTATAAAGTCTGTGTCCTCTCATTTCCAAGGATGTCAGATATCTCTTTAACCCTCTTTACGTACAAAGAGGGCCTTTTGTGAAGCGATGCACGTCACGTTGTGTTGCTCTAAAACAGGGTCAGGTGTCAGTCACAGTGAAGGCTGTGACCCTGATCATGTCACATCACGTGATCTAACAGGACAAAGAGAGAAAATCAAAGCTGTCAAAGCGTCCACCCTCTGCTTTACTGCCTGAATCACTCGATAGCCAGCCGGCTCCGTGCCAAATCCCCGGCTTCTTTTAAACTTGCTTGAGAAGTTTCTCTCTCTCTCTCTCTCTCTCTCTTTTCCTTTTCACTTTTTAAAAACAGCCAAGCTCTGCTGGAAAATATCGATCTGAGCACACATTCAGCTACACATTTTATATGAAACCTGCCAGCTCTCATGCTGCTGCCAAACGTACCTGTTTCATACGCAAACATTTCCAAGGTCCGCTGATAGGTGACTGGCGTGGGCGGAGAGTGTCCCCCCCCCCCCAGGTTCAGACAGCGAGCATAACCGCGTTACATAAACGCAGCGTTTTCTCTCCCCCCTTCAACCTCCAGTGCAGCCCACAGGAATGTGAGGCTGCGGCCAATTGCAACCGCACATCCAAATATGTGCTCGGTAATCGTTGCATAAGGCTTCTGAATGGGAATTGATAAGTAGACTTTTATAGACTTTCAGGGAAATCGTTGGCAGAAGTGGAGTACTTCTTGTTCAGCTGAGAGTCTTTGCTAAAGAGCTGAAGTACGTGTTGACCCCGCCGTGAAAAGGAACCGTTGCACATTAGGATCGTGTATTTATAGGAGCTCTTCCACACTTTCATGTTTCACTTCCACAAAGTTTGAAGAGACGAATTAAAAGAGAAGAATAGTTGGAAATAAAGCCTTATTTTTATCTTCTAATCCTGGTCAGGCTTCAGAAATGCTTTAAACCACATTTCCCATGATGCAGCTCACCTTCCTTTTACTTTCTGATTGCTTGAAGCCATCTTATTTTGACATTTTAAGGATCGCCGAAGGGAGGAAAATCCACAAATGGCACACTTATGCAACTTTCAACTTTGAAGCCACGATATGCAAGTTTTCTGTTTGTCTCCTTCAGACCTGCGACGCCGCCCTCCCTCAGTCGGTGCTGATGACGAGCTAACGGTGAGAGAGGGAGGGGTTAAAAAAAAAAAGAAGCTGTGCTGTGCTTTCGCATTGCAAAAACCCGATGTGCGTTCACAGACTGGGACACAGATAACACAGCTGCTGAATCAATACGAATGTACAAAGACGTGATGACTGCTGAGCCTAAAACAGCACTTTGTCTGCAACGCTCTCGATCCATAAGGGCTGTTATCTTCCTCCGAGTCTCCAGAAACATCCATGTCGTCTTCTAAAAAAGAGACAGAGGTAACCCTCATGATGTCATGCCCCCCCCCCCCCCCCCCCCCCACCACCACCACATAGGCCTTTAATAAGCTCCTCCCACCTTACTTGTGAGTAAACATCTCACATTGTTGAGGAAAACGTGCAGAATCAGAAACAGGTTTGAGGCTCTCGTGCTTTAAACAGCCGGCGTGCAATCATTTTACTACCAGTGGAAATAATGTTCCTTTTCGTTTTTCACCAGGAGACCAGGAGACCCCGACACACACCGGTCCTTTAATCCAATTGTGCAATAAAAAAGTGCCATCAAATGTGCTTATAGCTCAGCCTTAATTAAAGGAGACTTCATCACTGAAGCGTTTAAATATGCTGTAGAATAAAGGTGCTGGGTTTTTAAAAGCATCCGGGGAGACACGAGAAACGAGAAGAGCGCCGCACACAAAGGGGAGGAGTCACGACAAACTTCCTCCAAACGAGCAAAGGCTGTTTGTAGATATGTGCTGTTATAATCTGGGACTGGCCGACTGGACTGCGTGCACTTCCATAACTCTGGATTTGATGAAACAACCGCACACTTCTGCGCTCGGTTTCCGTGGCGTGTCGTGTGGTTTTGCTCCGCCCCTCAATCTGTGATGTCAGCTGAGTGTTTGGAGTGATACGCCCCCTCTGCTTCTACGTTTATTTACCTCCTCGCTCCTCTTCATCCTCCGCTCTCCTCCTGCTATCTGGCTCTGCGAGGCCCGCCTCACCTGTTTGTCATCTTGATTGATTTTCCTCCGTCCTCGTCATATTTCTCTCCTTTCCACTTTGTAGTTTGTTTTTTTTTTAACTCCAGGGATGAGATATTTACACAAGCCTGCCGGGGTTTCTGTGTGATCTGCAGCTAAACTGTGTAAGCATTATGTCAAGGCTGAGTTAGACCTCATGTAGCTTTACACTCAAACAAACTTTATGTCTATATTATTATTATTATTTCATCTAATCAAGTGAAAAGCAAAAATCAGAAAAGCTCAACTGGACGATCAGCCGATTCACGAGAGAAGATTTCTACTTTTTCTCGACACTTCTCAGATGTCAAAGGAGGTCCAAAGAAAAAAGGAATTACAAAAATGTTGGCTCGATAAATCAGACAAAAACTGGCTGATTTTACAGTCAAAGTCAGAAACCAAAAAAAAACCCAGTAAACAAAAGTATGGCCAAAGATCGGACGCCAATCTTTGTTGTCTGCCAGTTTTTGATTCTCTGTGCTGCGAACACATTTTATTTCCACCAAAAATAATAAAACTGAGATTTTTTAATGATTTCGAAGTTGCACAGATTTTGGATGAGTTCTCCGAGTGCTTGATGAGATTGTGTCTGTGCATAAAGGAGCTGCAGTAAACCTGTGCTTAATGCAAGGAGGACGTTTTAGAGTCGTGCCATCCGAGTGTCTAGGTAGAGCTTCTTGGACTCGGCCTGTGTCGGGTGATCACATGACTTTGAGATGAGGCTCTTTGCTCGTGCTGTCAGCTGATCTTAACAGCCACTGACACCGAGCTGTGTCTTAGCTCCTGCGTTGCCTCAGTGTCAGCGCCCAAAATGTGGTTTAACCGCCCCGGACGGAGCTGCTAACACGTCCTGCCAGTTGTTCCTCAGCGAGCAGACCCCCTGCTGCCCCCCCCCCCCCCCCCCCGTCTCCAGGTTCACCTCAGGCAGAGCGCCTCGGCCTCCTCCGGTATGAGCATATCATCAAGTTTGCATGAGCCAGTCTTTGTGGAAAGTAGGTCACGGCTGCCATCTGAGGATTCGGGGGAGAGTGCGGCGGTTTGGTTCTGATCTCCCTCATGCAAGGGGTGCTGAGAAGTCCGGACCATGTGACAGACCAAGCCCCCCCCCAGATGTTGGGGGGCCACATCTGCAGGCAGCCCTCGGAGTGTAAAAGATGCATGCTAACGAGGCACCTTCCCCCCTTTAACAATCAGAAGATGCATTGAAGACGACGGGGTGAGAGGCACTCTGCTGTTTCAGCCAGGATTAGAAAAACCCTTTAAAGCCCTGCAGCCGCCTTCCAGAAGCTTTCTGTTGACATTCAGTTGAGCGTCTGCTTTCATACAGCAGATTATGAGTCAGTGTCGCTTCCGTGGGCAACACTTTATCTATATTTGTCGAATTTGAGAGATTGGAGGAGAGCAGAACAAATTGTGTATCTACCTATTTACACTGCAATTTGTTCCATGGCAGCATGAAGAAACATGAAATAACAAGACGGGAACGTTTCCCTTGTGCACATCCCGTCAATTTACATCTGTTTACATGCATTCCTGTTTTTGCTGGTTTCGAATGTGCGGCGTGATTTCTCACTTCTAAGGCAACAATTATCAAGTGCCTGCCGCTGTGATGTCTGCTGGTGACCGCCGTTTAGACAGTTTAACGTCTAATCAGGTAGCTTTTCAGAGGCTTTATTACAGATAATCATGTTTCGACGTGGAGCTGCTGGCTGCTTAGCGAAGCCACACGGAAAGCTGCAGTTTAACTAATTCCTTCCTCTTCATCTGCCGACTTCCACAAAACTTTTCCTCCCCTCTGCATCCGTCTCCCCCTGTCCTCTCTGCGTTCTGTCGCTCTCACTGCACATCTCCTCAGCGGCGAGGATCTTTGTCCGACCTCCACGGCGAGTCGAGTCCCCTCTGACATCACACGTACCTTTCCCCCCGCTCTGCCGCCGGCTCCTGTGCTTGTTACTCACGAGGGATGTTTAGTGTTTCAGAAAACATAAATCATCATGTGTTATCACGTCGGCGCCTCCACCGTCCTCCATGTCAGCGCTGACTGGCGGCGCTGTGTGAATAATGCAGCTCTCTCTCTCTCTCTGCTGCAGCGTGTGCATGTTTGTGAATGCTCTTCAACAGCGTTCTTTCTACTTTGTTGTCATCACAGGAAATGTATACTGCATTAAATTGTGTTTCAGACTGAATGCTTCGCCTGCGTGCACGCTCTGTATTGTGTGTAATTGCATCCACGACATCTCAGCGTGACCTCGCAGCTTTGTTCAGGGTCACGTGGGCGCTCCGGCTAATCCCAGCGTCGTGCTGGAGTATTCTTTTTATTTATTTTCACCATTTGTAAAGCTGCAGCTACAGTGTGCGAGATAAAAACGAGTATTTCAAAACGGGGGAAATCAGTCGCTTTGTGGTTTTGGCATTTCATTGTTCCCACAAAGCAAATCATTACTCAGAGCGAGCCGCCCCCTCCTGCCCCTCACCCGTCCATCACTTCTCCATCTGTACAAATGAGATCTATTTGAGGCAATATGTGCGCCGCTGTTTGGGCGGTAAACACTCATGATAAATTAATGGCTCTACAATCCTAGCTGTTTAGATTTGACCGCAAACATCAGCGGCGGCGAGGACAGGAAAAAGCATCGCGGCACAAATGTACCTTCATATTTCCCAGAAGGCAGAAAGATGTATATTTTGTCCCTCACTGAGCACGGTAGCCGCCTGTGTTTATTGATTATCTCTGATGCTTTGATATCTGTGTTTGCTCTGTTCTGGGGACTATCGGTGCGTATTGCACTACATCAAAACATTACGGGCTTGGCAGGCCATTCAGCCGCACTCACTGATCATCCTCAGCGAGCCGAGGGCTGACGCTGGCCGATCCACAGTCGAGAGCACCGGGAGAGATTTTTAAGACCCCGACAGAGCTTTGTGTGGAGGCAGATGAGGACACATTAAAAGTAAATGGCCCACTGGGACTCGGCTCTCCTTCCTACTGGCTCCCTGATGGTGCAGTGACCTTGATACTCCTGACAGGATATCACAGTCACTCTCCATCTTCCTTCATCGGCTAAAAATCTCATCATTTTAAGAAGTACCTGACATCCTTCCTGCTGAATCATCTCCTCTCACACTGCTCTCCTCAAGTCTTTAAAATGAGAAGAAAAAAAAAACTCGTCTCTACTATTTCTAACTCTACACACGTCCGGTAGTTCAGAAACTGTTTAAACCTCTGGAAATTTGGCAGAAGAGACGCAACAATTCTAAAAATTAAAATGCTGCCTGAATGAATAATAACGTACGTGTGTGTGTGTGTGTGTGTGTGTGTGTGTGTGTGGGTGTGTGTCATGCAGAGCTCAGCTTGTATGGTGTTGGCTTTGTTGGAGTAGAATGAACAAGTCTGGCTGTGGCTAAGTGGTAGAGTTGGTAAGTCAGAGGTTCGATCCCCAGCTCGCATGTTGAAGAGTCCTCGAGACGCTAAACCCAAAATGACTCCTGCTGATGCATCGGACACTCTTCGTCAGCGTCCAGCAGCTGTCAGTGTGTGAACCTGCGGAGCGGTCAGAGGACTGAAACCTTTTTAAAGAACAAGTCCATGGACAGCTGCGTGAGGACAGCCTGTGGTCCTGCATCGATCTCAGGGAGTAACATGTGACACGATGAGGACAGGTGTCATCATGTCCTCCTGTGTGAAGTCGGCACGTTGTTACTCTCTGCCTCTGCCGCTGAGCAACACATCAGACGTTAGCATGTTACTCAGCGAGCTGGAAAGCTGCTGAAAATCAAGAGTCAGGCTAGCTGTTATAAATGCTAAGCTAAGCTAACTAGCTGTTTATGTGTATTTGGAGGCCGGCTAAGTTTATTTATGTCGCACATTCAAAGTGTTTTACACGAGAAGCATCAGGACAGAGGAAAGAAAATATTAAAACATCATTAATGACATTAAAACACAACATTTTAAGAACATTGAAATTATTAAAACTTAAAATATATTAAAATAAAAATAATTCAAATAAATTTAATCTCAGGAAATCTGTTTAGTTTTATCACGTCGCTCTTTGGATGATTTATCCGTGTGGGGTACCAAGCGGTCGACCACAGGAGCAGCGACCCGCACACACCCTGACAGGGGAGCTGGGGATCGAACCCTCGATCTTCTGTTTTGAGAGACGAGGACTCTAACCACTGAGCCACAGCCGCCCAGGTTTTCTGATCTGGTCAGAAATATTGAAATGACTTGACCTGACTCTGATTCATGTGATTAAAAGAGAACCATCATCACACCCGACCAAGCCACGCCCCCCAACATTATAAAGCCCGCCTTCAGACCTGCCACTTCCTGTTTTCACACAGACATGTTGGGAACACAAAGAGAACCACGGCTGTGAGTGGAAAGTTGACCTCTTACTTAATTGTGTTCTTGTTTTAATGATGTCGAGTGAATTATGAACGATTGTTTCACTTTAACTTTTGGTTAAAAACTACAGTGACGCTGATTTATTAAGAGCTGTCCTGTTTCCTTTTCTCTGTTGGTTCCTGCACATGGTCTGAGATCTGCATCAACTGAGTTTAACATGTGCAGTAAATGTGATGAAGGTCAGAGATCAGATGTAACGTCCTTGTATGTTCTCAGTCTGCATGTTTGGTTCACACTGAGTGCAGCTGCTTCTATGAGCTGAGAAACACGTCAGGTTGCCTGGTCAGTTTTTTGTGATGCTAAGGAAAGCCGTTAGCATAGCCGCCACCGCCAGCTGGTGTTTCACAGCTCGACCGTGGTTATCTTCAAAATGTGAAGAAGAAGAAGAAGCTCCGCTCACTAACAGCGATGAACTCTTTGGAAGCATCCGGCTGCACACTTGCAGGTTGTTCTTTTGCTCTTCTGGGAGCGAGAGTGGAGCTGCACACAAAGAGAGGGAGCGTTGTTGATGCAGCTGAATGCACACATTGTTGTCGCTGCTGCAGCGACTCAGACGTGCTTCGGGGATGATGGAGGATGTGACAGCAGAGGCTTTAAGATAAAGACATCGTTAAGTTGATCAGGACTTCATTAGCCTTTTCCTACAGCAGAGCAATCACATGCTGACTCTCCTACATACATTTTAAAATCCCACAGCTAATCGTCGGTACGCTCCGTGGTGACTCGAGAGCAGGGGGGTCCAAAGTGCGGCCCGGGGGCCATTTACGGCGCTTGAGGGGATTTTTTGCAGCCCCCGACTTCAGTCGAAGAATCAGAAGATTTTGGCCCGAGGCTTCATTCAGATGGCATTTTTTATCCATGTTAGCGAGGGGTTAAATTTATTCCTGAAATAGAAAATGTTCAGTACAATTAGTTTTTTTTTTTTTCATTTTTTAACAGCTTTGATTATTTTCCCCAAAAAAATTTCACAACTGTGAAAATGAACCTTTGCATGTTTTTTGCAAACAAACATTTAATAACCTGAGCTAAAGACAAAAAGCACCTAACAGGTTCGATTCTGAGAAAAACAAATAAACAAAATAAAAACAAATAAACAAAATCAAAGTATTTAATTCACTTTCATAGAAGGTTTTCTTTTGTGAATCTTTTGATTCTGATCAACAAACTGTTTTTTTTTTTTCAAAGAAATTGGAACAAAATAGTTTCTCACTGCAAATTAGTTAAAATAGTTCATGTGTATTAACATTATTTTTAAAGAGGTCAAAATATAAAAAAGTACCTTACAGTATTAATTAAAATATTAAAAAAAACAACAAACAAAAAAAAACCCACGAGTGATTCTAACACAATTTTGACCTGCAAGAAAAAAGGTTTGAACGCCAGCCAAGGAACAAACCCCCCAGAAAGTCCTGCATGTCCTTCCACTGTCCTGTCTCTCTCATGAAGACACAGTCGACTCTCACAGCACAAGGTGGACTTTGGCTGCACGCTGATTGGTCGAACACAAGAGCCAATCCAGAACTGCTTAATTAAATCCCACTGTCAACATCAGGCAACAAAACAGCGACGAACGTTTACACAAAGTGTGTGACATCACTCCGTGTTTCACACACTTTGGTGGAGTTCAAGAGGTGAAAAAAAAAACCAAGCAATGACGACGAGTGTGGACATTTAACTCGCAGCGACGTCAAACTAATTCCATGCTTTGGATAAATGACGCCTCGTCTCTGACAGGACTCTGAAGTGGCTGACACGTCAGGCAGGAGGAATGACCTGCGGCGGCAGCTGTCTACGTTTGACACTGTGAACTGCAGAGGCTTCACCTGTCAAGCATCACTAATGTGTTTATTGTTCCTGGAAAGATCAACATGTTCCCCTCGGGTTCTCTGAAGGGGGAGAGAACTTTAAAGAACCTCAAAATAATGATTATTCCACATTTCCTGCAGGCTGAGTGGAGATGTTTGTGCGTGAATGCGTGTGGTCATGAATAACACGTGTGACTTGTGCAGTCTGGAACAGCGCCTCTTGTGGTTGTTTTGTGTCTCTTAGTATATTTTTTTTAACCCTTTATGCTCCTATTTTGGTGACTGTTGTTTTTTATTTCTTGTGCAGTTTTGTTATTTGTGTCTCTGTAGTCGTACACAAACCAGGAAGTGGACCGCTGTACTCTTCTTCTTCTTCTTCTTCTTCTTCCTGGTTTTTGGTGGATTTGCAAACCTCCACCTGCTGTGTTGGACCGGGGACATTTGGGGACATTGTCCCACCCTGCCCATGCCAAGAGTCTGGCTCACTTTGAGGTCATTTGGGTGGCTGTGGTTTATCACTTGAACAGGCTTCAGTAATTGCTCTGTGTGTGTGTGTGTGTGTGTGTGTGTGTGTGTGTGTGTGTGCGTGTGTGTGTGTGTGTGTGCTCCCTCACTGTATGTTCAATAAGTAAACCGGCTACACGAAGAGCAACCATCAGTCCTTTATGTGAGGCAGAGCTATGATCCGCTCCCTCACGTTGCCTTGTCTGACTGAATGATTTAGGAGCCAGTCACGGATCCTCGTTTTGGTAAAGACCGAGTGTGTGTGTGTGTGTGTGTGTGTGTGTGTGTGTGTGTGTGTGTAGGAGCGAGAAGAAGAAGAAGGGAGAGCGTGTGTGTGTGTGTGTGTGTGTGTGTGTGTGTGTGTAGGAGCGAGAAGAAGAAGAAGGGAGAGCGTGTGTGTGTGTGTGTGTGTGTGTGTGTGTGTGTGTGTAGGAGCGAGAAGAAGAAGAAGGGAGAGCGTGTGTGTGTGTGTGTGTGTGTGTAGGAGCGAGAAGAAGAAGAAGGGAGAGCGTGTGTGTGTGTGTGTGTGTGTGTAGGAGCGAGAAGAAGAAGAAGGGAGAGCGTGTGTGTGTGTGTGTGTGTGTGTAGGAGCGAGAAGAAGAAGAAGGGAGAGCGTGTGTGTGTGTGTGTGTGTGTGTGTGTGAGAGAGAAGCAGTTACTTAAATGAAAGCAGGGAGAAAATAGCAAACAAATCAAATATTCAACAACCTTGAGCTCTATCTCCCTCTCAGTTCCCTCTTTTCCTTCTGGAGGTAATTGGATGACACTGCAGACTGCTGTGAGAAGTCGAGGATGGGAGGACACGGTGTTATTGCATTTCACATCACAGCCAGAAAACAAGGAGACATGTTTGGGCAGAATTTAACTAGAACCAGCTGAGTCTGCCTCTTCTTCCAACGCATCACTAAACGGGAGGAAGTTGATGTTTATTGATCGGCCCTGAGAGCTGGAAACAAAGACGTGTTGCTCTTTAGTCCTCGTGTCTTCAGGTCCAGTGAGACATGCTGCTACCTAGTCCTCGTCTTTAAACCCACATTCAAGATGATCGCTCACACTCGTGGAAAAAAGCTTATTGAGCCTGTATCCAGATGTTAAGGACACTGTGGTGCGTAAACACTTCCTGGTTTCTGACAGTCGACTCTCTGAGAGTTCTCGTTGCTGGAAACAAAGTCAAGTTGGAATTTAAGAGTGCTCAGATTTGGCAGATTGCTCGATCAGTTAAAACATGACAGACCGCCTGTGATCATGAAGCAGGAGACGAGACGTGATGTTCATCAGTTTTAATTATTCCCGAATGTTGCTCGTTTCCTCGAGTGGATTGTTTGGTCTTCAGTGTTTCCTGTTTCGTCGTGTGATTTCTAAAGTCCACGTGGACACACGTTGGTTCTATTTCTGATCTTTAAAAACACACAGGATGTGTTCTTGTTTCCATCGTAGCACCAAAACCATGAAACATGTTTGTGAAACAGAGGCGTTAGATCCATCTCACAGTCTCTGGTCTTTCTTTAGAGGGGGTCCTGGTGCTGCGTGTGTGTGTGTGTGTGTGTGTGTGTGTGTGTGTCGCCGCCTGCCTTCCGACGCTTCTTTGTGTTTAACTCCCTTAAAATAAGAACACCTCTGTTACCTGTCTGCCTGATCTCCGGCGTCTGCGTTCGAGCAAAAAATAGCTTCCTGTTATTTCGACACCTGGCTTAATATCACCCAGGCTGAATCTAATTGGAGCTGTGAGCCGTGATCCTTCCTCGCAGGTGTAAACTCCTCCTGTCAGAGCCGAGCGGGAGCGTGGAGATGCAGATCTTATCAGGAGATCTAATTAGTGCGAGGAGAAGTGACACGCACACGCGTGACGCAGCTTAACCTTTCGCTTTGATTTCCCTCATGTCTGATTTGAGGAAAACAACACTGTTTGTTTTCCCGTGCGGTTCTGAAGCGACGTCACATCTGTGTGAATCATCTCCGGGTTTGATCGCTTTGGAGTTTTTCCCTTCTCTATAGTTTTACTGGGAACGCCATAAATGATCGTGTGTTCGGAGAGAGGCTGCACTGAAGCTTTATGAAACTAAAACAATGACTTAAAGTGAAGCTGCTCCATTGTCCCTTCAAAATAAAACTCAGTCTTCTCCTAAAGTGAAGCTGCTCCATTGTCCCTTCAAAATAAAACTCAGTCTTCTCCTAAAGTGAAGCTGCTTCATTGTCCCTTCAAAATATAACTCAGTCTTCTCCTTAGGTGAAGCTGCTCCATTGTCCCTTCAAAATAAAATTTGTCTCCTCCTAAAGTGAAGCTGCTCCATTGTTTCCTTCAAAATAAAACTCAGTCTTCTCCTAAAGTGAAGCTGCTCCATTGTCCCTTCAAAATAAAATTAGTTTTCTCCTTAGGTGAAGTTGCTCCATTGTCCCTTCAAAATAAAATTAGTTTTCTCCTTAGGTGAAGCTGCTCCATTGTCCCTTCAAAATAAAACCGTCTTCTCCTAAAGTGAAGCTGCTCCATTGTCCCTTCAAAATAAAACCGTCTTCTCCTAAAGTGAAGCTGCTCCATTGTCCCTTCAAAATAAAACTCAGAGAGCTTCTGGGGCCGACGAGCTCAGGAGGAGGGTCTGGGTTTGGATGTTGAGTTTCACCTGGAGGTGCAAAGAGAATTTAACACATCTATGTTCCCGTTTCTTTGGGATACATGCTGGGATGTCTTCCACCCTCTCTGCTGTCAAATAGGGCCGTTTGGGAAGTGTTTATGGTTTAGTTAGATCATTCTTGTAATGGCTCCATTTGTTTTTTTTAAATAATTCCTTCAGACCCGTCAGTTCAGTGATTGTGTGGTTGCATGGTTCTCATTGGGCTGTAATTCCCTATGGTTAAAAACATCACTCTGCAGTTAAGTTTAAACCAGCCATGAAATCATGACTTTTCTATTTGTAACGAAACAAACCGCTTTGCTTCTGTGAACCTTGTAAGTCGGAGGCAAAGTGTGTCATCAAAATGTCTAAATTTACATTTAATGATAGCTTTGCGTTTACTGCCACATCTTCCCCTCTCCGTGTTGTTGCTACAAGTCTGTGTTAATGTTGTCTTACTTTGTACCGCCCTGCAGGGCACACGCTACTCCAATTATTCCTGCGCGCCGCTTTCTCTTACAGAGCGAGGGGGGGAAATAATTATGCTGTTTTAATGAATCTATTCGACTCCTCGGGGAAACGAGGAACACCGAGAGGAGCTGCAGAGACGACCACTGAACATAAACATTTGATGCCACGATAAGATGATTAATCATAAATCTGCTCCAACGTTTAGACGGAGCGCTGAGGCAACGCTACGTTCAGAATCATGCTAGTTTCACGCTGCCTTCCACTTCTGTGCAGGAAAGTTGCTCAGTCACTCGAGCTCAGATTCTTTTCCTTTAAGGGATGCGCTCTTTGAAAAAGGAAACAAATAAAACAATCTTTATTTTCCACATCAGTAACAGAAACTAGCCACCAGTTACTAAGAGGTCGAAGGTCGCCGCAGCCAGACAGAAATAGCTGATGAAACAAAATGGAAGATAAAGAGCCGGCAGACAAAGAAATGAAAAATAAACAGAGAGTCAAAAGATCTTGAAATGTCACAGGAAACGAGGAGGCACAGAGCGACTTCTCTGCCGGGCGCGCTCGAGTGTGTCTCATCCCAAACGCGGTAATTACACTCTCTCTTCTCTTGGCCGAGCGGACTGCTGAGAAAAACAAGACAGTGTTTACAGCTTTTTTGTCCTTCAGTGCCAAAAACTTTGATCAAAACTAAACTGATGCAAACAACCAAAGAAAGGTTAGAGCTCACGCTGTGTTTGAATTGTCCAATGAAAACAGACAATGAAGCAGAATGCACTCAAACTGATTTATTCCTCTTCTCCATATTTAAATGAATCCATCTAATGTTTCCTCTGTCTGCTTTCCTGCTGCTCTGAACGACGACACCTTACGCTTCTGTCGATGCGTTAGCATGGAGCAAAGACACGCCCACGCCGCCAGCTCTTTTACGGACACGCCCACCTTGAAGCTCATTGAAATGTCTCTGCGACTGCAGGCAGAACTGACCAATCAGGGGAGAGTGGGCCTTAAAGAGACGGCAGCTGAAGTGAAGCGTGTGAGGGATGTAACGCTGCTCGGCAGGCGTCTCAAACAGAGACAGGCTGAGGAGACGACATGCTCCCTGTTCGATTGGCTGTGATAGTAATGATTCATGGGGAAGAAGTTGAACATGGATTCTTTAAGTGCATGTTGGATGTCTGTTGGTACTGACTCAGTGCATGAACCTGAAAAAGCTGCTGCTGAGAGGCTTCGTGCTTCACGTCGGTGGAGGGTCCAGAGATAAACATCTTTCACGATGCACAAATTACACCCAGGTAATTTCACCATTTCATAATTGTGATAATAGCCGACGCCTTTGTCACGTAATCTCATAATAGAGATTCTTATCAGATGCTATTATTGCTAATTATGCTATTTGTAGACGCACGGTTAGGTTCATCCTTGAGGCTGATTTTACTGTCAGATGAGGAGAGTGGACATGATGAAGACACGCTGCATCAACTCTGTCTGAGCTGCAGAGCGTCCTTATGGAGCATTTAGTCGGCTTCTAAAAGCCAGGGTCACATGACCGCTGTGTGCACACGTCTCTGAGTTGTCCTTTCGGTTTCTTATCCCACTTCGCTGCTGCCTCAGTCAGGACTCCAGTGTCCTGGAAGGGTAAATATCGGACGCATAAAAACGGAGACATACAGGGTGGGGTAATCATCTCACGTGTTTACTGAGCAGCGACAGATCTCTGACAGGCCCTTCACAGACAGTCACAGATGGGGGGGGGGGGGGGGGGTAATTGCAGAGCGGAGTTATTGATTAACGTCGGGGTCCAAAGGATCCGTCAAGCTGTACCGGGTTTGAAAAGATCACAAAGTTCTTTAAAGGTTAACCTAAATGTGTTGGCAGGTGTCTCAGGAGCGTGCGGGGCGCTCCGCTCCCTCGCCTTCAATCCAAACCGTCACTCATATTTCAATCCAATTCTAACTCTCAAACTTCTCCGCTGCACAATGACAGGCCTTTTGAGAGTGACTTTAAAAAGAGGCTGAACTTTGAGCCCGGCTAGTCAAATCAATCTAGTCACGGTGGAGAGACGGAGCGGTTCATTACTGGGAGGGCTGAGGAGCTCTGCGATCAGCGCTCTAATATCACTGTGATCCTCTTCTCTTTTCTTACCTAATTGAATTCTCCAGGAGAGATGCCCCTCAGCTGCAGATTTATCATATCCTGAAATTGAAGGAGACGAGCTCCATGAAGGACGTGCGCAGAACATTTAATCCACTCCTCGTGCTGTAAGCCATGAGCCGTGGTCTGAGCCAGGACTCCACTGATCCCTCTGCGGACTGTGGCCTTCAGGGAAGGCGTCTTTATCGAGCTGTGCAGAGACGAAGCAGGAGGCGTACGCGCCCCGTATCAAATATGCTGCCTGTCACATACAGTATGACCACCGTTCACAACAGATGGCATCATAATCTGTAATCAAAGCCCCTTAAACGCGCCTCGCTGCACAGTATGTCGCTGTACTCCACATTTTCTAACTTTCTCTCTCCTCGCAGCAGCAGCAGCAGCAGCAGCAGACGATTAGCGCTCCCTCTTCCCGTCTTCTGAACGGCGTGCTAATGAACGGTTTGACGTGGAAGATAAGATAACGGGGAGGATTGTTTTCACAGACCGCTTGTCAAGGAAGGCTGTAGATGTCTTGTTAACATAAAGATGGAGGGCTGATAAGTGCAGTCTGTGGCCTCATAAAGAAGAGGCAGCAGTACAGGTTGGAAACCTGCAGGTGGGAGGAGTCAACCCGTCAGCCCCCCCGAAATCATCCCCCACCAAGAGTCTCATATTTCTATACGGAGCCCTTAAAGTGTTTTAAAGTATGTGCACCTTATAATTACCTTATGCAAACAAGTCATTATCTCCTGGACGCCGTATAATTATCTAGTGGAAACAAGTTAAAGCTTCGGCAAGATGGTTTAAAATGACACCAAATGTTTTTACTACATAATAAAGGGGGGGGGGGGGAGGAGGACGACAGAAACTGACGGATCATTTCAGGTACTTTTAATTCAGTATCTAATAGACTAGTGTAGTTTTGAGTCCTAAAACCAGGAAGTGAGTTAGCATGTTAGCTCCATGGGTTCCTAACTCTAAAAGTCAATGTGGATTTTGAATGTGTTTGTGTTTAGACTGAAATAAGGTCTGTGGTTAACACAAGCTGAAGAGATGTTGATGTTTTGTTAGATGAGATAAACTACGTGCGCTGAGACCAACACTTGTGAATTTTAAAGTTTTTACGCGAACTTTAAACGGCGGTTGCTAACGAGTAGCTAACTGAAACTACAGTGGTTGTCATGGAGACATTAAACGTCATCACGCCGGGAACTCTCTCACTAATCCTCCTTACAGCCTCTAGTCTTGTTTTTCAGTGCTCTTGTAAATATTAGGTTAATAAACAACTTCTTAAGCTAACGTTTAGCTAGCTTGTCAAATCCGCTGATTAGATCGATGAAGCATAACGGCCGTGACGTCATTACAAACCGACCGTGGTGTAGTTAGCTTGTAGCATGACGTTAGCTTTTTACTTCTCTTGGCTGCATTAACTCTTCAAACTTCATATAAATGATGTTCATCTGTAAAGATTATCCCGCTGAACAAAACAGCATCAGAAATGTGTGTTTGACACTGAGATTATTTTCTGCAATGATCCAAAATCCAATGCATGACATACATGAACGACGAATTTACGTAGGAACCACCGGCGCCATTTTTTCGGGTTGGCCTACAAAAATACGTCATTACTATACCAGTCTATATCTTCTGTAAGCGTCCTCCTACTTCTCTCTCATCCTGTCCAGCATGTCTTTACGATGCGTCCATATTTCCTATAACAAGAAATAATAAACATCTATAGTCTGACTGAAAGGGGAGTGTGTCCTGTTTGCAGAGCGGCTCAGCGGCGTGTCGTTCCAGACGGTGTGTATCTCTGTGTTTAAGGTCTCCTCACATTTGCATGCAGTGCGGCTCTTCTGGCAGAGACCCAGAGCTATACGATCACTTCTTTGATTAAACATGATGAAGCTCAGCAGGAGGACAGTGCAGCTCGACGAAGAGGTGGAGGTTTAAGTGCTGACGGCAGCGGGAGGCGCAGGGAGCAACACACAGGTTTTGTTTTGGTCATCAGCGGATGATGTCAGGCTTGAAGTTCTTCACGGATCAGAACCGACTCATCAGTTCCACGATGATTGTGTGAGCGTTCAAAATGATATCCTGTCTTGGCAATGTTTCCGCACCTCGCTGGTGGATGCGATAATATCTAATTAAAGTTACATTAAAGAAGAAGAGGGATAAATAGCAAAGGATTCTGGGATCTGAAGTTCCTCAAGTCTGGTAGAAAAATCACCGACACAGTCTTCTAACTTTTGTCTTTTTCTGAGGGTTTTTTTTTTTAACGCTGATTAGGCGCCAAATCAGATGTTATACAGTCACAAGTGTTGGGGCAGCTGGTTGTCATGGTAACCGGCTGGTTCTATGGGACATGTAGGCTTCGTCCAGAAGCAGACCTGCTGAAGAAGAGGGCGGTCAGTGTCACATTTAGTCCCCGTGAAGAAACCTTCTTAGCGCTCCAAACAAGCTGCTAAAGAGGAAGATGACTGTGTGTGTGTGTGTGTGAGTGTGAGTGTGTGTGTGTGTGTGTAGAAAATGGCTAACCTGTGGCAGCAACGTTACAACATGACCATTTTCCAGCCTTCTTTTTATTGGCTTGTTCTTCAGACTCTCCATTCTGAGCCGTCAGTCATGTGACCGGCGTTGATCACTCAGTGAAGCTGACTTTTAAATGTACCGTCTCTTTAAGACACGACACGTTCACATCACCTGACGACCTCAGGAAAACAGACGGTCCTCACCGCTACTTCCCTCCTGTGATGGTCACAGATATCTGAGTACTGACTGTACATTTTTAAATCCAACACAACAGGTCTCAGCTGCCGGTCGGTCCTCGGTAACAACTCATTTCATCCCGGTCAAAGCAGATCACAAACATCTCCAAACAGAACAATAAATCTCATTGACATATTTTATCACAGCTCTTCAACAAACTGGATTTAAATCTTTTTCACAAACTGGATTTAAATCTTTTTCTTTTTTTTCATTTGTGATTTTGATTCTTCGATTCCAAGGTGAAGATTGTTCCATAAACAACGTTCCCTCAATTCTGTTCTGAATCTCAGTTCATTAAAGATTGGTAATGGCGTTCCCTTTTTTAAAATCTACGTTAGCTGTTTAGCGTTAGCTGTTTAGCGTTAGCTGTTTAGCGCTAGCTGTTTAGCGTTAGCTGTTTAGCGTTAGCTCACGATAGTGTGAGGTTCCCTGTCAGCTGTCTCCATCAGTCATGTGGTGGGGGAAGAGCTGATCATTCCAGATAATAGTCTTATCCCGAATCAGAATGCTGAATGACATTTGGTTTCTCTCACTTGAGTCAAAGTCATCTTGTGCTGGACACACAAAAACCTTTCTCTCTGAGTCTCGCTGTAAACATCTTAAATAAATATAAAGGATAGAAACAGAGATTTCCAACACATGACGGAAGTTGTCCTCTCAGGAGCGTATGAACGCCAGCACAGCGTGGAGGTCAGAGTGGTTAAGCCTCGTTAAGTTTTACAGATCCACGAGTGACGCACTCGCAGCACGCCGTGACACTGAAAGCGTCTAATGGCGTAATGATAGCTGTGGGCTGACAGCGTCCATGTCGCCCGATGATTTTGGGCACAGATGGAGGTTGACGGTGTTGTCAGTGACGTGCGTTGATGTGCAGATTCATCGCCCTCAGACCGAGTGTTGACTAAAGTCCAGCGTGGAGCTGAATCCGGAGAGGATCATAGCCCGATGACACTTGGCAAAGTGGCCCACTAATTATAGTCATTTTCATTTTGGGCAGAAACACTTGAGCTTAGTCATGTGCAAAGCGTTGATACCTTTCAGAACACGGACCAACGCTCCCATGACGTTTAGCCCTGCCAAATCTCTGCTGCCGATTGGCCGAGCCTGCAGTGAACAGTGACACTGGGAGGTTTGGGGAGTTTCTACCCGGCGCTGATCGGCAAACCGGTGACACAGAGCGGACTGGTAGCAGCCCAGCCGGTAGTATTAGCAGAGTTAAAACACTCATACAGGAAGTGATCTTCATGGTTAACCGGCTGACACTGTTCTCAGTCAGAGTGAGAATCAGACATGAACACGTGTTTAACACTTCACTGTCTGCTTTAAATAAAGTCAGAGTGACAAATGCAGCTGCAGCTGATTTTCTAAAAATGACGCTTTCAAACACGCTACCGTCTGCTAAAAGTACGACATTACATGTGCGTGTTTCTCATGATCTCTCTGACTGGAGACGACTTCAGCTCCTTTTTCCTCTTTTTAATCAGAAGAACTCTTTGTCTGAGACCTCCGTCAGATTATCACCATCAGCGATTCTGATGAACTCCCAGACTCCTCCGAGCCGTCCTGATTATCTGTCCCACACGTTGGTGATGAGCTCTGCATGGACAGGAGCACGGCGGTCACAAAGAGAAGGACGAAGACGGACAGTGTCTTCGGGGAAAACGATGAACATGAAAAGCTCCAACGCTAACGAGGCGTTCTCCTGCGAGCTGAAGCATGAGTGCAAAAAACGTGACCCGAATGTTTCTCCTCCAGCCTCCTGCTGTTTATTCTGAGCTGATGTGATCCGGACCCGTCTGCAGCTTGTTGGGTTTTTACTGCTTTGAAGGCAATAAGAGTCAATACAGCGACCACTATGATCGATATCTGTGCTCAGCCACTCTTTGTACGGCTCCCTCTGAAGGACTGTATGGTCTCACAGTATAAATAATAGCCAGATCCTCTGAGACCAGCACTTAGACGAAGCAGCTGTTCGGCTGATCGGTCCATAATTCGGGCCATCCCTCCCCGAGAGGATCAGTCCCTGGGAAACAGCCGATAACTAAAGCAATCAATTGAAATTTCATCCCGCTGGTTTTTCATTTCACTTTGTGCTCAACTGTTGGACAACTCGCTCGCTCTCTCCTCCCCTATCCCTCTCTCCCTCTCTCTCTCCCTCCCTCTCTCTCTCCCTCCCTCTCTCTCTTTGTCTCTCTCTTTGTCTCTCCCTCTCTCTCTCCCTCCCCCTCTCTCTCTCTCTGTGTCTCTCCCTCCCTCTCTCTGTCTCTCTGTTTGTCTCTGTCTCTCTCTCTCCCTCCCTCTCTCTCCCTCTCTCTCTCTCCCTCCCTCTCTCTCTCTCCCTCCCTCTCTCTCTCCCTCCCTCTCTCTCTCTCTCTCCCCCTCCCTCTCTCTCTCCCTCCCTCTCCCCCTCCCTCTCTCTCTCCCTCCCTCTCTCTCTCTCCCTCCCTCCCTCTCTCTCTGTGTCTTTGTCTCTCCCTCCCTCTCTCTCTCTCTCTCTCTCTCTCCCTCCCTCTCTCCCTCCCTCCCTCTCTCTCCCTCTCCCTCCCTCTCTCTCCCTCCCTCTCTCTCTCTCTCTCCCTCTCTCTCCCTCCCTCCCTCCCTCTCTCTGTCCCTCTCTCTCTCTGTGTCTTTGTCTCTCCCTCCCTCTCCCTCCCTCTCTCTCTGTGTCTTTGTCTCTCCCTCCCTCTCTCTCTCCCTCCCTCCCTCCCTCCCTCTCCCTCCCTCTCTCTCTCCCTCCCTCCCTCTCTCTCTCTCCCTCCCTCCCTCTCTCTCTTTGCTCACCTTGGATTTTCAGATGCAGTATTTCCTTATGCTGCTGAATCTGGTTTCCATGGAGGGGAATCATTTTTAATAAAGCTGTAATGTGGTCAGTGTTTTCACGTCGATATCACACTCTGCAGCTCTCCGTCTCTCTGCTGTTCCTCTAATTCAGACGAATTATCACAAATTTTCCCGTTTTCGTGTAATTCCAGCAGGAGAGCGGCGGGCCAGTTTGTTCCCCCTCGTGTTCCTGATCTGTCGATATGAACGCTGCATACAGAATAACACGTTGAACCCTAATTCATCAACCCGGGCGCAGGTGTAAATAAAGCGTGAATGATTAAATCCAAGTGCCTTAAACCTGCTGCACACAGCCGCCTGTAGCCCACCGAGACGCCATTTCTAATTTAGGCTCCGCCCTTCAAACATTTAAAGAGAAACATATTACCCACCCGTGTGCTATAAATGAAACATCAAAGTCCTCGTCGTTTCCTCTTTGCTCCGTGCCTGATCGGGAAATAATCAATCTCAAATTCAAAAAAACGTCAACGTCAGCGGCTGTTGTCGACAGGCTGTTGTCATGGAGACAGGACGGACATGCAAAACGACGTGACGTCTCAAACGCTTCATGCTAAAAACGCTAGGTGGACCTCTCTCAAGGCGCCGCGCGTCAAACGCCCGACGCCGGTTCACGTACACATCCGGTGTGTGTGGCGTCACGAGCACGCGTCGGGAGCGGCGTGTAAAAACGCACACGCTACACCTGAGTGGGCCTCGTCGTTTATGAATCAGATTGTGAGCAGCAGATGGAAGGCACAGGCTCATACATGAGGAGGTGATTGCATTCGCACACAGAGGGAAGGCGTGGGTTTGTCTCAGCGAGCTGAACCGGCCACAGATTCCCGTCTACCAGCTTTGAATGCCAAATGTCCCTCATGATTGGTTTCTCCAGGATGACTTGTTCCAGCCGTGCACTTCCAGTAAATGTTGGGGGAAATAGCTTCTCTGGGCCCCATCTTTACAATGCAACACTTATGAGTCAGGCATTAACACACACACACACACACACACACACACACACACACACAGAGAAACAGGTTGTCTGATTGATGTCAGGCGTGTGCTTTAATCTAGAGGAGTGCTACTTCACCGCTGCGTCCCCACTCTGAAGTGTTAGTGTTGCCTCTGTGAAAACAGAAAGGAAGGCTCAGTGTAGATCAATATCCAGGGAGCACACCAGAGACGTTCTATTTTATTAAACATTTTCCCATTAAGGCGGCGGCGTGCGCGTTGTAGATCATCCCAACAAAGTCGTAAATCACAGACGGGCGGCAGCGCTGGAAACAATGGGCACAATCAGACGAGATCGTCAGCAGACGGCAGACATCGGGCTGCTCGTGCTCCGGGGAGCCACATGGATCCGGGTTTGATTGAACCAGGACTTTTCAGCAGAGGGATTTGTTTTGTGATAACGGCGAATCAGACGCTCGTGAAACGCTCGTCTCATGTCGAAGGCGTGTCGAACTGCGTAACGCTGCTTCTAATCTTCATCAAAGACGCATTCAAGTCTCGCTGGGTTTAATTAATGTCCCTCATTACCGGGCTCGTCTACGAAGGTGACCAGGAATACATCTGCCTTTATTTCAGAGACGGGACGGGTTGAGTTTGGAATCACATAACGTCACATTATTGATCCCCAGAGGGGACAGTCGCCCGCTGCAGCAGCAAAACAGAAATCAAAAAGGTTTGAGTGGAACACTTTTGAAAAAGAGATTTTAAATCTGAAAGAGTTTTCTCTTTTTTTCCTGGTTAATTAAAGTTAAATAAAATAAATTTAAATAACAGAACAGAATAGGTAATAGGCAAATTAAAGAAAACAAACAGAATTAGTAGATATTTAGATAACGGGATGAACTCAGCAGAAAGAACGCTACAGGTGGGATTTGAACCCTGACCCTGGTAAACTGATATGGACTCAGAGTTCTGCTGACCCTGTGCTGATAGCAGCTCAGGGTCCAGACACAGATCCAGACAGAACACGGCGTGGACGTCTGCTGAGACTGTCTTTGTCTCCGAGTGTCACGCGGTGTCCTCCTCCTCTCTGCCGGCTCCGTCCTCTCCAAACGCAGAGCAGTCCAACGCGCGGCGCTCAAACCGTCTGTCACGTTCTGCCCCTTCCGACTGTTCCGCGTGTGTTCTCCTGTTAGGGAAGGAGAAACCGCTCGCACTCGAAGCCCAGAACAAGATCGCAGGTAGCGGCTGAGTGCGTCGCCCAGGGGCGGCTGCAACGCGACAGATGGCTGGAGCTGGGATGGAATCTGTTACTGTTTGCTTCCAGGGTGTTTTCCTCGAGCGCTGAACCATCCTGCCACCCGGTTCAGACTGTTCTTTGTTGGAGGCCATTTTCTAAAGCAGATGGAAGGTGGCGGTAATTTCATCGGCTTGAATATAAAGGGGGCAAGCGGGAAGATCTGCCAGTACAATTTGTTCTGATAGTGTTCTGCTCATTTTCTTTGTTTTTCCTCCCAGATTTTTTATCAAGTCATGTCACGGCAAATTTATTTCGAAAGCCCTTTGACGGTCTGGGATTGTCATAAAATGCTGCACGGAGAACAAATGAGAGATGAGAGAGAAGAACCGGACGTTCATCCTAACTACGTTTCAAAGAACAGAGCATGGCGTGTGTCCTTCTTCTTCTCTTGATTCAGACGATCGTGGCATTAACACGATTGGACCGCCTCACTCATTGGAAGTCTGTGAGGAGGCTGCTTAAATGTGAAACCTCCAGAGTGCACCACTCCTCCGACTGAACGCTGCTCCTGTATTATGTCAGCACCTTTGTTCCACGTGCATATTCAACACGCGGCGGACAATCAGCAGTTGTGAGCGGGCGGCGCGTGCAGGTCTGCAGGGAGGCGCTCTCGTGATGGAAATGGAGATAGAGCTGAATAATGTCTCTGAGCGTGAAGCACGGCTGCAGATGAAAACAGTTTTTGTTTTTCACGTGCAACAGAATGAATTTAGTTCATATCACAGGATTGAATCAGTTTGCAGCCTCACACAGGAAATGTCAGGACAGGCTGCAGCTGACATGTTTGAGTTTCCTTTTCACACGTGCACCTCGCAGAGGGAGGCGGGAGGTGTGTGTGTGTGTGTGTGTGTGTTATTGATGTGATGTAAACCCTGTCCTGCGTATGAAGCAGCTCTCCATGGGACCGGTCGCTCCCTGACTGTGTGACCTAAACGTCATGACCCTCAGAGTATTTCCTGCGGCGTGCAATGATTGGCTAACAATGATTTGAGCGAGAACGATCCAGGTTGGTCGGAGTGATTGAGTTTGTGCAGCGGAGACTTTTCTTGTTGTGCCTTCGTTGGATTGGACAGCTGAAGAGAGAGCGATGTGGGGGGAGCAGGGGACGACATGCAGCGAGGACTGAAAGCTCTGCACATGGGGCGAACAACATTACCGCTAAGTTATCTGACGTTTAGACTTTTACAATCGAGCTGCTTTCACTCGTGAAAACATGGAGAGAACGTCAGGAGGACTGAAGGATGTTTCTGCATGAAGTGACCCATCCCAGCTCGTCTGTGTTTCTGACACACTCAGATAAAACCTTCACACCGCTTGTGTTCTTTGGGTGAATGTAGTGTGTCAACCAGGCGTCCAGAGTCACGTCACCGACAACACAAAGAACTTCTTTCTTTCATTTCAGTCCTGACTTTCTCAAAACTATAAAGTAATATCACACAGAAAATTAAAACTTTTAATGTTTACTATCCACACATCCTGGTTCTTAAGAACACACCGGTGTGAGACATGGAGATCCTCAGAGGAGGAAAACAAGTTGTCAACATTTTTAATTAAGAAGCTTCCACGGAGGGGGACAGACGGGGGATTTTTGCATCGAAATTACGTTTAGAATTCAATAAAATGAACTCGTTGAAGTGGTCTCTTTGTGTTCATGTCTTACTTTGTGTTGACGTTGTTTCAGTTATATTAGTGGTTTAAAGTTGCTTCAGAGACTTCAGTCCTCAGTGGGTCATTGACGATGATTCGGACAGATATTCGTGCTCAACGTTTTAAAATCTTTGATTCTGAAAAGACCAAAATTGTTGTTTTAAGAAAAACAATTGCCGATGTGACGCTCGGGTTTGAGGAGACCCTTTTTTTTTTTTGAATGGGTGTGTATGTGACTTCCTGTGCTGCTGCAGCCAGCCTCTAGTGGACACTCCAGGAACTGCAGGGTTTTTACACTCATGCATCCTTTTCTACTGCAGAGGTTGCTGCTCGGTATAAAAGCTCCTGTGAGGCTGCCTGCCTCTCTCTGTGTTAACACCCCAGAACTGTCTGTGAGTGAGCCACGCTGTGTGAGGGGAATCCGTCACTTCTGCTCTCAGGTCACTTTAATGACTCAGCTCTGTCCTCAGAGTCTCCTGCTTCACTTTGACACCTGTCTCAACATCAGCACAGTCCTTGTGATGTTCTGAAGCAGTTACGGATGATACATCTTTTCACAAACATGGCTGTGTGTTTGTGCTCTGAGGTCGTGTTCGGCCTCCACTGTGACTCTATGAAGATTATATATGTCGACTTCATGTGCAGTCCTGAGGGGTGGCGTGGCCCCCCTCTTGAAATCTGATTGGCCCTTACGAATCCTAAACCCTTGTTGGCTATTTTACCCGTCAGGGGCGGGACTTTTGTTGAAACCGTCCATTAAGTCTCTTCTGCAAAAGTCTCCTCGTAGTTTTCAGAGTAGCGTGTTGTCATTTGTTCCTGTTTCAAATTAGATCATTTGCAGCTTTACTTCATAAGAGAGCTGCACAGTAAAGAAAAGCACAAATACACTAACTGATGGAAAACTTTAACTGACAATGTTTGAAACACAACATACATCAACACAAGAAATAAAATTCACCTTTGTGTAAAATAAAGATCTCAGTAAACAAATGAAATACATCACTCACTTCTTATTGCTTTGTGAGACAGTCGAGCGCTGCTTCAGGGCCTGTACACACACATCCTGCTTTTTCTCCTCCATTTCAAACCAACAGACTGTTTCCACTCTAAATGTATTTAAACATGTGACCACCGTACTCGGGTGTTTTACCACCACCCTCCTGCCTTTGGGTAAACAGGTTCACCTGCACAGATCACCTTCAGCCTGCTGTGAGTTCAGATCGCCAAAAACAATCCAGAAATCATTTCCAATTTTCCACGACTCATCTCACATTACGATCAGAACTGCTGCCGTCCAGGATGTGAACAGATTTTAAAAACTCACTGACTGGAAAACAACATCCTGAAGCAGCATCACGCTGACCACTAACTACTCCCACCTGCCAGCCTTTATAAAAAAAAAACAAAAAAAAACATTGGCACCTGAGTGGCCAACAGTGTAGTCATGCATGGTGCTGGTTACATTTGGCAGACCTGCATCCTCCTCACCACCAAAGCAGGTGATGCACCCGGAGCGCAGAGCTCAGATAAACAGAATGTCTCAGAAGCTGCCTCATCATTGTGCAGCAGATGCACGAGAGCCAAAAGATATGCTGCAGGAGCAACATTTCTGCCAAATACAAATTGCAGGAATGATACTTTCCCGCTGCTTTCACAGAATACAAACTGCTATCTGATGCTGAACTCCGCTCAATGCTTCGTCCTCCACTGCACGATTTGTGAGTTTTTTTTCTGTGCATGAATGGCTAGGTCCGTTTTGTGTGTCTGCAGGTATGTGTGGTTCAATAAATTGGACTCTACATTTCAACTATAGCATTTAAAATGAAGATACTAAATGTTCAAAATTACACGTAACTCCCTGAAGGAACAAAACATCCGTCGTCCGTAATCTAAACCGCCTATCACAAGAGGCCGGAGCCAGCACCGGGCGTCTCACTGGACTGGTCACCATGGCGCTATTTTTAGAGTCACCAGCTCACCTGACGAGCATGTTTTTGGACTGACTGCCAGTTTCCACATACGACTGCCACTATAGCCGATGCTCCTGTTTCCACAGCAGAGCGCCGCGGTCCATCTCCGGCACGTGCCAGTTTTTAAATACGCTCCAAGTCTATTTTTGACGCTGCACGCTGTAAGCAAGCGTCAAGCTGAACAGAAGAGACAGGAAGTCAGACAAGGAAACACGCTGAGCGTCCGGTCAATTTCAAAATAAAACAGACTCATTTTATCGACATGACGTGAAAAACAGGCACCGAGTGAACAACAGATCAAAACCCACACAGACACAGAGAACGTGCAAATTCCTAACACGAAGGCCTCTGATTGAAAACAGGAACCTACTTTCTCACGCATCCCACGAACAAGTGTATTTAAAACAACTCCTGTTAGCTAGCAGCTGCCTGTTAGCTAGCAGCTGCCTGTTAGCTAGCAGCTGCCTGTTAGCTAGCAGCTGCCTGTTAGCTAGCAGCTGCCTGTTAGCTAGCAGCTGCCTGTTAGCGAGCAGCTGCCTGTTAGCGAGCAAAAGATAACACTTCGTGTGATCTTTTAATAAATAAGCATAACTTAATAATTGATGGTTACTGTGTTTGGGGGGCTGAGATGTGTTTTATACCTTATCTGCCCCTCCCTGCTCCCTGGGGTTCTTGTGTTTCTGTAGGTTTGCTGAGAAGAACAGCTGATTAGTTGTCAAGCTGCCATTTCAAAAAAAGGTCTCCTGATTGTTGTTGTGTTGGCATTGATTTGAAATTTGACATTTGGAGTAAAGCTGCCGTCAGCGTTAAATCATATTTTCCCTTTTTTTTTTCTTCCACTAAACAAAGCCAATAAAGCCTTTGCCATGTCCTCTGCTACGTCTCCTCATTTCCCCGGCTTAATTGAATCGGTGTGCCCGGTGTGTGCTGCCTGTTTCATTTCCAAAACACAACAAACAAATCATTTACAAATGCTATTTTTCCTGAAGCTAATTTGACGGCTCCAGCCTCCGGTCTTTTATCCCTGCACAGAGACTTTTCTCTCGGCGGCTGGTGTTCGTATTAGTCGACGTAAAGTCATCTGGACTATTTATTTTGCTCCGTCCCGCTCACACTTTCCCTCACATAGATTACAGCTCCACAAGCTGCCTCCTGGCAATTAAATCTATCAGAGGTGCCGCAGAGAGCGCTCTGTCACAACTGCTCCAATAATTGCAATTTAAATGAATATGGATTCAACATCTCTGACAACACACAGCCAGCCATTTTGAGACTGAACAAAAGTTTGCTTCTGTCATATCTCCTAGTTGGTTGCGTTTCTTTTCCCCCCTCTGAAGAACAAGAGCGCCTCATTTTTAATCCTCTTTCTCCTTTTTCTCTGTTCACAGACACATAGAGAACTGGACAGGACTGCAGCTTCTCAGAGACGTGGACATGGAGCTCTACTCTGGACTGCAGAGACTGTAAGTGTTACTGCTGTTATCTAGAGGGGAGACCAATGAGAGACACTTCCCTTTATGTCTGTCCCACTGCGCCGTAGATCTGGGAAAGGACAGAGGAACCTGTGCTGCTGTTAATCCCTGTTTTCCATCAGGTTGCCCGTCTGCTCGCTGCAGAGCGGCTGATGATAGAACACGAGATTCTGCAGCCGGAGCATCGCCGGCACCGCGCTGGGATTTGATCCGCTACTCGTCTGAAAGTGACTCAAACCCGGCTAATTCTCCGGGGAGGTGACAAGTTGTTAGTCAGGGGGGAAAGACGAGGGAGTGAAGGTCGCGTTTCTGATCCTAACACAAGCTGATGTTTAAACAAGCTTTTAATTCTCGACAGTCGCACACCGGTGGAACATCCCCTCTGCTTTCTTAGCCACTGATCAAATAACAGTAAAAAGCAGCGGGGAAAATTGAATTACGGGTTCCTGCTGTGTCATGGGGATTTTTATTTATAAATTCCCATCTCTTCACTTCTTAAAGCAATGTTACGCTCATTTCCTGCTTTGCCACCCTGCGCTATGAGGCCACATCCTTTACATTCATCTCACCCAGCCGCTCCTCCCTCGCTCGCTCGCTCGCTCGCTCGTTCCCTCCCGACCTCCCCCTTTCTTCCTCTTCCTGCAGAGGACCGAATTCTCCCATGCCTTCCACAGTCAGAGCTGGCCCTCTCCCCTGATCCCCTTGATCTCTCATCAGGGAGGCCAAGTGTAATATCTCTGCCGCTAAATTAGCATTTTTCTCATTACCACCTCCTCTCTCCTGCTGCCTTGTCTGGGGACGCCGGCTCCTCCCTGGCTGGAGCGCAGCGTTCCCTGGGAAAGCTGTTACCTCGTGTCATGTTGCCTCGTTTGGCTGATAGCAGTTTGAAGGGATGTGCCAGATGCAGTCACTCCAGGTTTCCTTGCATGGGCACATTAAATATTTTAGCTCATCCTTCTGTGTTTGAGTCAAATGGAACAGGATCTCGTTTGTTTCTGAATAAAAAGACCGATTTAATAATGTTGCATAACTGCACATGAATCCATAAATAAGACACTGACTGCATTAATCAGCTGCTTCCCTTTATGACCGCTGCAGTAGTTTATGTTATGGCTACATATAAACGCATCATTGAGCAGGATCAGACAGCATCCACGATCAGAGTAATCCAGCGCACGCAGGGTTCTTCAGATACAGGGACGTAAAGATTAATCACGAGGAAGTTAAAAATCCATCCACAGGTGTCAAGATTCACATCAGTACTCTGAAAAATAAATCGCAGTAATATCGTGAGCGTCAGGCGGTTTGTAACGAGCAGGCGCCATCATGGCAAGAGGGTGTGTGTCCCCGCTCGCCCGAACGCGTGCAAGAGACAAAGACATCACAAGGTGCGTTGGTGCTTTTATGAAAAAATGAAAGGAATCGATTTTAGTCATAATTTGTCTTCAATCTAATTTTGTAAAATAGATATTCAGATACGCATCAAACTTTAAAGTCAGTGTGGGAGCGCTGCATTACGTCGATTATTCTTCAGAGTAGATCCACGCGCCGGGCTCTGCAGCTCCTTCAACCTCCAGTGAGGCGATCGGGTTCTACCAGCACCTGACGCACAGCCACCAGAACCGGCATGCTCCGACCTCCACCTCAGAGGAGAAGACGTGTGGACGACGTCCTTCCCGTCTCCTCCTGTCCCATTTCCTCTGAACAATGAGGACGGTCTTTAACCTGCTCTAGTGTGAATCACAGTGAGGTAACCTTTGTTGTGAATTGGCACTTTAATGGTTGATGGATTGAAAAACCTTTGTATCCATGGCAACAGGCAACAGAGTGTAAGGCAGTGCAATGAGACAGGTAGGCTGTATTTACAGAAATCATATTTATCTCACCGTCAACAAAGTCCATGAAAACACCAAAAGTTAGCCGTGCATTAATCCGTGTGGTAATACTGTCTGACACCCTGAGCCGCTCGCCGCTCGCCGCTCGCCGCGCCGCAGACGATATTTAAAGGCAGGTCACAAATGTATAATTGATATATTTAAGAAAGGCTGAACACACTGTTTATGTCTCAGTCTTGTTTTTGTTTGGGACTATTTTCAGCTGTGGAGTAATACACAGCGACTGCTCTAATTGATGTTTACAGACTTAGAGGGCTGAATATGTGACTTATACAAAATGAAGGACAGTGATTTAATTTCCCTGATAAGACGGGAACAGAACACAAAGTGCACGCCGTGATCACTGACTTCTTCACAGTAATTGAGGTTTTTGGCACACAGGATGAGATTTGTAGAATAATTTGTCACCAGTTCTGGTCTTTTATGGGATTTATTAAAGCTACGAAAAGAAGAACTATAATCAAACTCCTTCCTGTTACGTTGGTCAAGTTGGCACGCACCAATTTAGATCATGTTTATCATGATTTTTCTTTTACAAAATCAGTAATATTTTAGTTTGAAGATATTTTTTCTTGGCTGTTGCATGTACTAATGGCACAGCTGAATAAAGAGACGTGGTGAAGAGAGAGAGGGAGAGGGAGTGGGAGCTGTGGGCCAAATGCTCGTGGGTTGGGAGTTGAGCCAGCACGCCAACCCGTGGACGACCGCGCTCCCTCTGTATCGGCAGCGCCTGCTGAAGCTGCAGCCCTCCAACCAGTGAAGAAGAAAAGAGAAGCGCCAGCGTCAGAGCCATCCGAGAAGTTTGTCCAAACTTCACCTGCAGTCTGATCCTGTTTGACCAGAACGCAGGATGTGATCAAATACAAGACCCGCAGTACGCCAAAAGTGCCCAGATGTCGTCTTGATTTGGACAGTCTGCATCAGACCAGCCTTCCCACAATGCAAAGCACCAGGATTAAAATGACAGACAGCAGCGTCCATCGTATCAGAGAAAATAATCTCCATCAGACCAAACCACACAAAGATACCAGCAGTTATCTTGTTGATTCTCTAAATCATGAAGATCCAAATTAATCTGTCTTGTCACTTTAGCAGCATCCGAGCTGGGCTGCTGTTTACTTCCTTATTCCAAGACTGGAAACCAGAATAGCAGCCGGGTGTCCTGCAGAAGGACCACCGACTGACAGTCAGACGACAGACGACTGTTCAACACAGTATGCAGTACATACTGCGTACTAACAGAACGATGTAGTAGGTGATAAAACTGCAGTTCCTCCATTGTCCACTTGAGGCAGGCTGCAAAAACGGAAGAATCCCCATTAACTCCCCCTTTTTTTAAATGCCCATTTCAACAGAATATAGTTTCTATTGCACATTTATAAACACTTTAAAGCTGTTGAATAGACACAAAAGTAGCATTAGCTTGGATAGTTTTCAGCCAATCAAAGCCCCTTGTTATTTGCATGATGAGGGGCGTGGCTGTGTTGAGTGACAGGAAGGGCGTACGAGCTGTTTGTGAAGAGGCTTTATGCTGCGTTCCAGTTGAACTGGGAAGTGGGAAACTCCCTCTGAAGTCGTATTTGCTCGTCGGAGTCAGAACCCAACATGGCTGCTGCGTGCATCAGCCGTACATTAAAGCTGTCGTGTTTATGGTGACGTCACTGAGCGTACGTCCATGTCTCATACAGTCCACGGAGTCATACCTGCACAACACTGGGGAAAAGTAATGCAGCCTTTATTGTCTGGAAACAGATGACCAATAAAAAGTGCATCAGACATCATGCAGGAACTTAAAAACCTGGGATTTTCTGGACGGCCTGTTTTTATGAGCGTCGTTACTGCTGCGAGGATTGTTGTGCTAATTTCTTGGGGATTACATAACAGTGAAATTGCTTCCAAGAACCCATTGAGGACCCTATAAAGGACCCTTAAAAGGCCCCAGAGCCACACTTTGGGAACCTTTTCCTCAACGGTACATCGTCCTGATTAGACAGCAACGACTGCTCCGTCCAATCAGCTGCGGTACGAGGCGCAGACTGAAGATGTCCCTGACGTTGAGAGACATCTGTGATTAGAGTATTAGAAGTCATTACCATTGGAGCCCAGGGTAGTGGTTCCCAAACTGGGGCACCGGGATTTCAATTAGTCCTCGAGAGGATTCCATGGGGTCCACAGCTAAATGAGGATTATTGGTGTTCTTTCACTCCTTGCAGGATGAGGGGGAATGTGTGAGGAGGCGTTCACAGGGTTTCAGTCACTTTGCAGCAAAGACACACAAGTTCACAAATCTTTCATCACATGTTGCTTCAAAGTGAATTTTCATTTCAGTGTCAGCTCCGCAGGGTGCACGCGTGCAGATTGAAGTTAAAGTAATTGAAACAGAAAAGAAAGATTTGTTACAGTGGACCAGAGGAAAAGATGTCTATAAATGCATCAGCGTGACGCCAACGTTTCGCTGTTTTTTTAGACTTATGTGCAATTTTATTCAAACGACAGAAAAACACTTTGCAGCTGGAAATGATAAAAACCTTTGAAATGAAGAATCGTTCAGAAAATAGAGGAAGAAATGTTGCGAGGTTTCTAACCAGCAGTCAAATGACGGAGTCAAGATGAGGGACGGAGCGGCACGAGTGGGATGAAATGTGCGTTAAACTGAAGATGAAAAATGGAGAAACCAAATCCGAACGCTTTCTCCACGGTTCCATGATCACTACGCTGAGATGTGTGTGCGTGCCCACGCGCTCAGGGAAATGCACGTCTTTGTTTAGATGCTTTCTTTACAGTGCGATCTGTTTTTATCATTTCAGAACGATCATGAATTGCAACCTGAAGACGATCCAGGCCCGAGCGTTCGCTCAGAACCCACACCTACGCTACATGTGAGTAAATATTCTATCTTTGACAGCCATGTTTCCCGGCGCCTTTACGAGATTTATTAGGATCTGTGATGGCTGACAGCCTGCGGTGTATGGCTACAGATGAGTTAGTGTTGAGCAGGAGGTGATGCAGCTGATAGAGAATGGCTTTGGGGAAAATTGTGGCACTGCCATTACTGTCGAAACAGCCGCACATCTTAAATGAGACATCCATTATTTGCCTTGGATAATTGGATTTCTATCTGCCGCGGCCTCTCTGCGCTGCGGCAGAGCAACACGCCAAACACGCACTTCCACTTAGTGTGAACTCACCAAACGGACAATCTGTCCGAGCGTCACCGAGGCAGGCGCACAACAAGGTAATTTCTTTAACAAAGGCTGATGTGTCAGCCCGTATGACAGCCTGTTATTCCCCAATTTTCAGTGAGTAAACACGCCGAGGAACTCGGTCTCAGTCTGTTACCTGAACACTCTGCCATTTGCAATTTCCAGTTGTCAACTAAGAGGCAGTTTGGTGTGTTTTTTCTTCTCTCCTGTGGATTACAGCTGTTAGCCCTGAAGCTGTGCCCCTTGAACTGTGTGTGTGCGTGTGTGTGTGTGCGTGTGTGCGTGTGTGTGTGTGCGTGTGTGTGTGTGCGTGTGTGTGTGTGTGTGTGCGTGTGTGTGTGTGTGTGTGTGTGTGGGTGTGTTTATAATATAATCTTTGTCTTTATGTTGCCTGCTTCCTAACGAGGACACTGTCGCCTGACTCGTCTTGTTTGGACCTTTAGGCCTCCGAGTGTGAGAACACGTCTGCTGTTGTGTTTTAAAAAAGCTGCTTCCTCTTTTATCTCTCTCTCTCTCTCTCTCTCTCCCTCTCTCTCTCTCTCCCTCTCTCTCTCTCTCTCTCTCTCTCTCTCTCCCTCTCTCTCTCTCTCTCTCTCTCTCTCTCTCTCTCTCGTTAGCTGATTGGTAGAGCTAATTGAGCTCATCAGGATTTAATGGAATTGATTGAAATGGCTCGTTCGCTCGTTTCTCCCTCAGCAGAAGGAAGATTCACTCAGACAAGAGTGAAAACAAATAAAGGACTGCGACCTTTTCAACGTTATCTTTAGAAAGAGCCACAATGTTTCACAAGCTAGCAGAAGAGACGAGTGTGTGGGTAACTGATTAAAGACATGATCACTGTCCCCCCCCCCACACACACACACAGTCCACCTCTCTATGTGACCTCTTTAATGGAGATGGCTGGTTGCTAGGTGACACTGCGGCTGATGATGTCAAAGAAGATGAATTATTCTGCCTAAGCTTAGCCTCAGAAGAGCGACCTCATCGCCGCCTGTGTCAGACAGGTCGGCTCAAAGCGAAGGCCGTCAGACGCTGTGACGCTCGCTCCTTTTGTGGCGAGGACGACAGCTCGTCTCTTTGTCAGACGCCCGGGCGAACGCAGACGCATTACAGTTCTCCTTCTTCCTACATGCTGGGAACCTGATGACTGTGATTAACCCCGGCTACTCCCTCTTTTCAATTAACATTCGTGTGTGTTTCAATGTGTATCATGACGTCGTGTAAGTGCAGAGTCATGTACCCGTACTCCAAACGCTAACAGACTCTTTTGGGTACACGGGACACCATTGTCAGCATGATGATAGCAGGTTGTGCACTCTGTATGCAGAGATCAGATGGCGTTTTCATTGAGCTGTAAAGAAAAGTAGCCTACACAGGGTGCATGTCTGTTGTTACGTGAGCTGCAAGAATTAGCATTTAAGCTAGGCTAGCTTTCTCTCGGGGTTACGTCAAAGCCTGCAGGGTTGAATGTTCCCACTGTGACGTATTTACTGAGCGCCCAGTGTGCAGCTCGTCCTCCCTGCTAACAGACTGTAGGCTAACACTGGTAGCTTCGTACGGCTCGACTCCACCAATCAGAGTGACGAGGCGCTTCTGTTTCTCGCCTCGGCATCAGGAGCCTCGGTCCTTCGGGATCAAGTTGCCTGATTGTCTCCAAAGTCAAGGTTTGCGTCTGAACTGCAAACGTCTAAGGCGCCTGCACAAAGTCAACAAACCAGAGTATCATCAATGCTACCTGAAGACACGAGTATGACCTCACAGGTCAAACCAAATAAAACACGTCACAGTCAGGTAACGTCGGCTGCTTTAAGTGCTGTATTTAAAGCTTCTGTTTCCTCCCGTGGATTCAAAACGCCTCCATATTTTCCCCCTCAAATAGGATACGATATCATTTTTATTTTTTTGATCCCCAATGGGCAAATTACAGCGTTACAGCAGCAGAATCAAAAAGAGTCAAAAACTGAATAAATTAATAACATAATAACAATAATAACACAATTTCAAGTAGTAAGGGGGGGGGGGGGGGGGGGGGGGATATATACAGGGGACTCTACTGTGGTGGATTCAACAGGACAATAAAAAAAAATAATACTGTGCAGTGAACGGCGTGAAAAAAAGTAAAGTGACGTGTGATCAGAGGGTTATGTAGACAGTGTTGACAGTTATATATTATATATTATTATTATTATATATTATTATATTATAATAAATATAGTGCAGTTTTGACTGGAGTATAGATATAGAGGTGTAAGAATATAAGAGTGTCATGTAATATAATATATAATATAAATAAGTATAGATATAATAAAGATAACATGATAACATTGTTATAATATTATATGCTATGGTGCAATAAATATAAATAAATCTTCCAAACGATGAACTTAATTCACCTCCATGTTTACAACATATGTAAGCAGCACGGTATCATGTGGCAGTCCAAGGGTGGCCGGTTCAAGTCCTGGTATAGGACCAGAGTGTGGAGGTTGGTCTGGTTGCTTCCTGAGCCCCGTCGTGGTCCCGGTCTTCATCACAGTATCAGGTCGTCATGAAGCTTCACGGAGAAAAACATCTTTTCAACACAACTTCTGTTTGCTTTGTTAGTCGGCTTTAAAATCTGTTGACCCTGAAAAAACTGACAGTTTGTTGGTATGAAAGGAGCAAAGAGCTCTGAGGGAGCGTCTGCGTCCTGTCACAGCGTCCTGTCACAGCGTCCTGTCACAGCGTCCTGTCACAGCGTCCTGTCACAGCGTCCCTGCATCAGTCCTGATATGATCCAGACTGATTTGGAGATTGTTTTTAAAGCCCAGAATGGCTTGGCCCCCGTTTACATTACCGACCTCATCGAGTCTGCTAATATCAGCAGACACTCCATTCAATTCAAAAAACTTTATTTGTCCCCGGAGGGCAATTCAAATGACATGTGGCCTGCTGGCTGAACTCTGGCTCCGCCTCCATCACGGCGTCAGGTCGCCATCCTCTGCTGGCTCAGGACGTAGTTTTATATCAGAGCGTTGGATAAACGACCTTTTAGGTTCCAGGTTCATCATGTTGAATTGACTTAGTGGTCGTTGTTGTTTCATCGGGCAGCACGTTGGTCAGCTGTTGCTGTTTTTAAATAAATGTGACTTGACTTGATGTAAACATTCATGAGGAAGGCTGACATCCAGTCAGTGAGTAATGGGGAGGGTGTGTGTGTGTGTGGGGGGGGGGGGGGTATAGTGCTCAGTGAAAAGTCGATTACAATTGATCTGTACCATTTACTCTGTCAATTATTGATTTTGACCTCGAGCGCTTCAGACACGAGGAAGTGCTCCGACTCGATGTTATTGACACAATATTGTAAACCAATGAAAGCTTTCACATGTACGGCAATAAGGCACCAGTATAATAAAGACTGTGTGTGTGTGTGTGTGTGTGTGGGGCTCAACAAACAAACAAACAGGAGTAGCGTACAGCTTATCATCTCTGCCAGGCTGCGTTTCCTCATTAAAACATCCGATGGTTCATTAGGTGAGAACTCGGTTCTATTTAAAATCCTTTTTTCTTTCTTCTCACCGCAGCGCTCGTCCAAACATTAGTGCTGTCGTTATCAGGTGACCTCTTCAAGGTAACGTTGTGTCTAACATGACGATAATCACAGTGTACTACAGCCTGGCTTCAGTGGGATCCGTGGTATGTTCAGTAACACGGAGCGTTTCTTTTTAATATAAACCGTGTGACATGAAGCCCCCCAATAGGATTAACTCTCCAGCATTAAAGGTGTGGGACAAACACTCACAACACACGCAAATACTGGATCAACACTCAGAATAAATGTGCTCACAACAAAGTGTCCTGTTTCCCTTTAATCACTTTAATGGCTAAACACTGAAGCTACAGTGTCCACCACATGGTGACCTGTGTGAGAGGAGGGGGGGAGACAGCTCTCTGTGATGGTTAGAGTTTAGACTGCAGTACTCATTTTAACCACTAGGGGCAGCTCTCTGTGATGAGTAGAGTTTAGACTGCAGTACTCATTTTAACCACTAGGGGCAGCTCTCTGTGATGAGTAGAGTTTAGACTGCAGTACTCATTTTAACCACTAGGGGGCAGCTCTCTGTGATTATTAGAGTTTAGACTGCAGTACCCATTTTAAACACTAGGGGGCAGCTCTCTGTGATGATTAGAGTTTAGACTGCAGTACTCATTTTAAACACTAGGGGGCAGCTCTCTGTGATGATTAGAGTTTAGACTGCAGTACTCATTTTAAACACTAGGGGGCAGTTCTCTGTGATGATTAGAGTTTAGACTGCAGTACCCATTTTAAACACTAGGGGCAGCTCTCTGTGATGATTAGAGTTTAGACTGCAGTACTCATTTTAAACACTAGGGGGCAGCTCTCTGTGATTAGAGTTTAGACTGCAGTACTCATTTTAAACACTAGGGGGCGGCTCTCTGTGATGATTAGAGTTTAGACTGCAGTACACATTTTAAACACTAGGGGTGACGATAAGAGGGGAAAAACAGATGCTGTTGCCATGGTGATTTTGGACATGAACTGTCAGTTTATGCAGATAAACTGAAGAATAAAAAAAGTCTCTGCTCTCACTGCCTAAGACTCGAGACGAGACCGTCCTTACGGCCAAAATACATCAAACATGCCAGAAAATCATCCAATCAGTCGAGGGCCAGCTGATCAGGCCGTGATTGGCTGTCATGCCTCAGTGTACGCCATCGTCACACGACTAAATAATCTGGTCTAACTCGGCCTGGCTCGAGTCGTAAAGGTAAACTGGTGATGTATGGGAGTTTGTGTGAGCAGCAGCAGTGATCCGGTCTCAGACAGAACTGCAGAACCTGAAGAGCCCTGAACCTCTGAAGTACCATAAAGGGACGCCCAAGGAAGATAAGGAAGATAACTAATATTTGCACAACCTTTGCAGACAACGATCCCCTTTGATTAAAGCCAACTTTTCTTCTCTCCGTCTCCTCTGTTCCTCTTTACGGGAATGTTTTTTAATTGGCATAATTTACGGTATTTGACTGCTAACTTCATACTGTGTCACGACTTTAAAGCGATGCAAAGGACTGAAGAGCGGTGGAGTCGGAGAGATTATGTTTGGTTCACTGACTGTTTCTGTAATGAAGACGGAAATATTCTTTTTAAAAATCTAATTATTATTTTTAAAACAAGCTTAACTTCAACCTGCTGAATGTGGCCGTGATGAAAATATAAAAGATCTGAACAAACTGGAATTATATATTTATGACATCCACAATATGGAGCAGTATGTAACTCTGACCCCCTAGTGTTTAACATGGGTACTGCAGTCTAGACACTAAACATTACGGAGAGCTGTCGACCTCCTCTTGAGTAGATGCCATGTGGTGGACCTTCACACGTCTTTACTTATCATCACTGACCGATGTGGGATCTTGGGGCCGATATTGGTGAGAATAAAAAAGAAGGATGCAGATATAACGGCAGCCATGTTTGATCAGTAGAGATCGATTTTAGTGCATTAACATTATCAAACACTACAAAGATTTATAATGAAGAGAAGATGGTCACTCAGCTGGAGAGTCCCTGAGCATGTTGGTGCGTCAACGCTCGACACGCTGCAGAGTGACGATGCTTGTTGTAATCCATGTAGCGCCCTCTGCTGGTGGAGAAGAACTTCTATTATAACACAATGAAACTCAAATAAAATGTGTCTTGACTGGTGAATAAATCGAGTGATATCTGTGATGAAGTTCGACAATACTGATAGGCGTAATGTGAGCCGGTCGATTAATTGATCTGTGTCTTATAAGAATGATAATTTGCATCACACTCTTCATTCCTCAAGTTAATTATTTGAGGGAATAACTGGATGTTTTGGGATTGAGGCTCCTGGGTCGGCCAGGTGGAGAACCACCGGTTCATGTTTCGCTGCGGTGGAGATTTATCTTCCAGGACTTAATTGTGTTTTCACAGCATGGTAATAGGAGTGAACTGGCGTGATTATTAAATATTTATTGTTTATTGCACATTTCAGCCAGCGTCCTTTCAGTCGCTGCCTCCCACACACACACACACACACACACACAGTCAGAGGTGTCCGAGAGGAGACGACCTCGCTGTGTTTGGTCAGGCGGGCGGGGGAGGCATGCCTTTGGAGGGACAGAGCTGCGATGTGCTCCACTTTTAAAATGCACCACTGTAGTCCAAGCGTTGGTTACAGAGGGCGGGAGGTCGTGCACAGTGACGCAGACACGAGGAAGAAGAAGAGAGAGAGAGAGCAAGACAAGAACTCTGGCTTACGCATAAACAGGAAGCTCCTCTGGCAGATATGAGCCTGTGTTTGTTTCCGCTGCACATCAGGAAATGATCACGTTTCACAAAAACCAAACTGAAGAACATGGTTTTATATCTCCGATTCACTCTGGTTATTTGTCCTTACGACCACTCGACATTCCCTCTGGAGCTCGCTGCTTCTCCGCGCCCTCGCTCTTCTTCATTCTCTCTACACGTGCCGGAGGGAGGGACGGGAAAAGTCTGTTTTCTGTCCTGAATGTGGACGACATGGCCGCTCTAATGACTGATTGTCTCTGTGAGGGGGAGTGAACGGGCGGATTAGAATCAGGCGTGACAATCAAAGAATATCAATGTAAAAAAAAAAATTAAAAAAAAGGTTTCCAAGCAGGACTCAGATCCCTCGGTTCGTCCTAACGAGCCGTTCAGTAGAAATGTCACAACATCATTTAGTGTACGGACAAAACCCGAAACACCAGCTGAACCCTGAAGGAAACCGTTATTGGCCTGAATATCTCAGTGTTTTTAAAAGGAGCCCTTCTTGAAGATATAAAACACGGTTAGAGTTTTCATGTTCCTCCCTGAGTAGCTGCCGGTCCAAGATAAGCTTCTTCTCATCCTCGAAGCTTTTAGTCCCATTAAAGTCAAACGCTACAGACTCGCAGGAAGTCACGTCGCTCGTCTATAAGTGACTTCCACCTCAGACGGCGTCTGCCTGTCAGGCTCTTCAAGTGGTCACAATGACTTCTTTTTTTCTTGTTAGTATTTTAAAGGTTTGTTCAGCTTCACGACGCGGCGCTCTGTAGCAGCGTTAATTCTCTTCTGATTGACAGACGATCACGTCCCGTGTCTGTTTTTGTCTGACTAAAAGACGTCACAGTTTCTCTGTTTGCTTGTGTGGAATTATTTCTTCCTTTGCAGAAACAAATGTTCAACAGGCCGAGTCTGTAGAGCATCCAGAGGTCACATTCACACACCACGTGTGGAGAGTCCATCAGAGAAACTCAGGCTTCAGTGGGGATCGAACCCTCAACCTTTCAGTTAATGCAGATAATCTCTAAACACACACACACACACACACACACACACGCACACACACACACACACACACACACACACGCACACACACGCCCCCTCTCTGGAAGGGCTCGGGTGTACTTGCTGCTTTCTGGCTCCATGTCCTATTGTTTACGGTGAGAAGGCAGACTCAGAGGGCAGAACAAACACCTAGCTGTGGGAGTGTCACCCACCTGGGGGAGGGGCTACTGCCCTTTGTGATGTCATGAAGGGAACATCTCCAAACGGCCTGTTTGAGCAGGCAGAAGACGGAGAGGATGGACTTTTCTCATGATTGGGGGGTTTGTAGACAGACTACAGACACATGTTAGAGGAACATGGAGGAGAGGATTCTGGGTATTATGTGCCCTTTAAAGAGACTTGTTTCATGAGGCACCTGCATAACCAACGTCTCACTCCCAACTTGGGAAAAAATGGAAATGATGGCGGCCTGGTTACGTTAGAAGGACAGAAGTCGCTCTATGAAAGAAAGCAGCAGGTCATTTTATACCCAAAACACTCGACGACTAAAAACAACCTTATCGTGTCCTGCAGCTCACTCAGCACACAGATTGAATTTAAGGAGTAAAATGGGGACGCACGTGCCTTGAATTACTCACGGCCACGTGCTTTAGACTCTGAGCTTTGGACTTTAAACGGGACTAAAAAGTGAAATGTTTGTCTGCAGTTTTATTTTGAAAATCACTTGTTGTTTCCTTGACTGCTCTACTTTGTGTGTATTTGTTGTAGCATGGAGTCGTGCATATGTCAAACTAATAGTGGGAGGGGGGGAAAGGTAGAGCAGTGGTAACATGTTGAGCTGACTGCTGGCTCGGGTTTGACCTGTGTGTGTCGCTGGGTGTGTGCGCCTCCCTTTGATCCCTCTGTGAGTCTGCGAGGGATGAAAAAACACTGTTCTCTCTCTTGTGCTGCGATGACATTCATCTCGCACACATTTATCCTGCACACAAAGCGCCAGGTGGAAATGAAGTCCATCAACAAAGGTGCCGCTACAAGCTCTCGGGGCTTTCAAGTCATTTGTGCCACCACTGGCTCCAGTTTTGTGTTTGATGCTGCTGGCCGGCCGGGCTCCGTGCGCCCTGCTTGTCCCCAGTCTGTGTCAAATTAAAGGTCAGCTCCTGGATGGTGAGGCAACTTTTCTCTTTATTCCAGTGCAGCCGAGGGAGAGGCCCAATAAATCTGGAGGGAACGTTGTCACCGGGGAGTCGGAAAGGTCATTCCCCACAGGGAGAAGGAAGTGGAGACTCTCTCATTAAGTCTTCCCGGCTACGTGTATTTTATTTTTTTAATTCTTAAATGTCACATTCATACTTGGGTCAGCTAGTCTGAGACCAACCTTAATGAGAACTCTGATTATTCCCTGTTTACCCCATCGAGCCTTTTAAAACTCTCTCCTACATTCCTTTAAAATCCTCCGGATCCTTCTCCTCCTTCAGGTAGCCTGAGACGACACCTTCAGTCTCTGCAGAGAAAAACCTCAACAGGAACATAAAAATAGATCGAGGTGCAAATGAGTGCTTAGCTCGCACGCTCTGTGTCAGGCGTCTCACATTCACACTCAACCGAAGCAGGATGCTTTCTGGCTGTAGAGCTGGAGGTCATGTTAGCTAAAACATCGTGCTGCGGCTTGACTCGACTCGGTCCAACTTTAACGCTTGGATGTTCTGTGGATCTGCAGCCATGAAGCTGCCCTGACTCAGAGAGGTGAACTCTAAAGTGCGTATCGCAGGTTTTCCTTTCAGCCGCTCTCAAAGGGATGAAGACGCTTCACACCGACCTGACAGACAATCCGCTGACACCGTCACCCTTCGCTTACGACCGTGCAGCGGCTCCAGCTTTCAGAAGGGCGGGCTGCAGAGCTGCCATGTTGAAACCCAGGCGAGCTTTGTGATGGGAGCTTTATTAGAGATGCTGTGGCTGTGGCTCAGTTGGTAGAGTTGTCGTCCCTCAATCGGAAGGTTGAGGGTTCAATCCCCAGCTCCAGCGAGCAACATGTCCGATGTGTCCTTGGGCAAGACACTTAACCCCAAATTGCTCCCCCTGCTGCGTCTGGGGCGTATGAATGTGGTGTGAATGGATAGTTACTGGATGGGCCACATATCCAGCCCATCAGTGTGAATGGCTGTGAATGGGTAGGTGTGCTCTGTGGTGTAAAAGCGCTTTGAGTAGTCGGAAGACTAGAAAAGCGCTATACAAGCTCAAGTACATTTACATTTACAAGTACAAGTACATTTAAAGGAGACAGAATGAAACGTGTGAATATGAATATTCTGCTGTTAAGAAGCAGCATCCATGCTGAACAAAAAGAACTTCTTTAAAAACAAACAGTGACAGCTTGAGAGACTTATTAACAGTGTACCTTTTCTATTAAAGCTGGAGCTTTGTCAGTGTGTCACCGTTCACTGTTTACTTTCATTTACAATGTGTGACTGTAGATTTGAGCACAGCTTTGTGACGCCACTTTATAATCAAGAACTCCATTTGGGGTGCACATGTCGGGGTTTTAAATTAAGGCACACCTAAGCCTCGTCTTAACATATTTTAAGATCTAATCGCTCGTTGTTGTCTCTTTAAAGAAGAAGGCAAGAACAATCGTGCCAAAAACTCCTGAAAACTTCCAGAAGTTTTTCATGTTGAGCTGCACGTGTGAACTTAATCAACCCGACTTTACCCTGAATGTCCTCGTGAATTATCAAGGTGACGTCAGGGCGTAAACAGCAGGCGAGCTGGACGACGTTTCTACCAAAGACTGTGTCTCCCAAACTGCTTTTTTATGTTTCCTGTCGGCCACTTTGTTTTTCCTCCAATCTTTTTTTTTTTCCTTCTCAATCAATACTGAAATAACAAAAGATGGCGTTGAAGCCGGCGGACAATCACAGGAACCCCCCATTAAATTTAGCAGCACAAAGGAAGGGTCGAAGAAGAAGGTCATTTAAAAAAAAACACCCGTTACTTGTCTGATGACAGACGACTGCTCACCATCCTCACAGGAGGACATTTAGATTTCCTTCAAAGACAGTGATACATAATGCAGCCGAGCAACAGTTCAGCTGTGTTTGCAAAGCTGTAAAAGTGAACTCGCTAATGTGGGCTAGCTTAAATGTTTTGCTTGTGTGGGCGTCATAGCATGACTTTTGATTCTTTAAGAGATGCAGAACGGCTGTTTATTCCTCCCCATCCTGTCCTCTCTCTATTTAGCTCAGCTCTGGAGGAGGACTTCCTCCTACACTCAGGCTGTAGCCTTTGGAGACCGCCACTGCTAATTTCCAATGATCCCCTCGCGTCCATTAAATAAGAAGTTAGCATGTTTACACGGCGTGCATTCTTCCCATGCACATGCATGCAACCATGGTGAGGCAGAAGTCATCCTTAAATTGACCACATTTCAGCACATCTCACTCGGAGCAGCTGCCTGCCCACTCGGCTCTGTGTGGCAGCGTTCCTGCTCTCCGAGTGTGTTAAATTGGAAGTTGGCGTAGCTCTGCGGGTAAAGGTTGCGTGGACCTGATTCCCTCCCACAGGCCAGCCTGCCGCTCCGCTCTGCCAGAGCTGAGGCCACGTGACTGCGAGAGAGCGCTGATGGGGAGGTGAAGGGCACTTCAGGATCTCCCTCTAACATTAGATTTTCGTAGTAGGACCGCCCCCACCATTTCATTTAAACAGCTCGCCGCCCACAATGCACCACATGAAATCTCTCCCCAGTGTTGGAAACCATGGCTCTGCCTGCTGCTGTGTTTCTGCTGCTGAAGGTGAATCACACTGATGTTTGATTATGCAGACTGCGGCTTGTGATGTGGAGTGGGGGTAATGGATATTTATATGGGAAAAGTGAAAAAAAAGGAAGAAGCTGTTCCTGAACAACAGAAAGGAGCACATTCGACGCGGCGGTTAAACAGGCCGTATAGCGAGGCTTATTTCCCAGACGTGGAGGTTTGGGGAAGCAAACAAGCCGTTCAAATTGAATTTGCACATTCATAAATGTTATACTGAATCCAAATTTACATTCCAACCTCATGCCTGGGTGCTTGGATGTGCGTTCAGCTACTCTCTCTGTAAACACAAACAAGGAGGCGTGCCACCTTCTGATGGTGCTATCTGCTGGCTTCGTGGACGGCGGGGAGCAGCGCTCGGCTGTCTGACACGGTCTGACCAGCGGGACACCGGCTGGATGTGAATGGATGTTTCCATGTATAGAATGAGCTCTGTGGGGACGGACTCTGATAGGCTGACGGTGGAGCAGACCTGTCTGTCAGGCGTGCCTGTGGCAGAGGACCGAAAGGTGGGAGGGGCTTCACTGGATGATTCTGACAGTCTGAAACATTAACATGATGAGTTCTCATTGCTGGTTTCACAGTTCTCGTGACCTTCATCACATTTCAGTCCTGATATAAGGCATGCTTTAGGGCAGGGCTTCCTTTGATTGACAGGTGGCTGACCTATCAGGATCATTTCAGGTCAGAAACGCAGCTAGATCCATTCTGTTGTCCAAATATGGTCATTTCTGGTTCCAAAGAGTCAAAATGACCCACCGCCACGACACTGAACGCCAGGCTGTCTGAGGCGTGTTTGGAGGTGACGCTGCTTCTTCTTCTGAGAATCTGAGACTCGAGTCCTCTTTCATGCCGAGAAGGATCATGTTTGAGTGAGCCGTGTCAGTGTGCATGTTTCACACTGCCTCCTTTCTGATGTTTCACAAACAAGGCTGCATCCAACACAAAGACATCTGAGGAGTTTAAAGAACAGGACTGTTAGCGTGTCGTTGAAGAGAAGGATTTTACTGCTCAAACACAGCACACACTCTCTCCCAGCTCAGACAGGCTGATCACACTGTGTCTGCACAGTATGAAGTTAATAAGCTTTTTTTTTTTTAATCCGTGCTGAAACAAAGATAAAAACGTTTCCCTCGTGACACAAAGCAAATTGTGCAGAAACTCTCACGAGAGGAACATTTTCCTCGACCGTCTGAGTGTGAAGTCCATCTCTCTTAAGGTTCCTGCTTCCTTTCTGAGCCTGGTAAACACAGATGAGATGTTTGTGGATTTGAATACAAAGGTTACACGAGTAAAACCCTCCACAGGACAAACGGGTCGTGACATGAGGTCGGCCTACAGCCCGTTCTCCCAAACCAGCGGCTCAGCTGCTGCGTGGTGTCAAAGATCCTCCAAGTGGTGTTGTGTTGCTTTGAGACTGAGCTCGACCTGTGGTCCTCACAGATATAGAATAAAATGACAGGAGTGAGGACCAGGATCTGATAACTCACATCACACTTCCACATGTTCACGACTTTAGAGTTTGAGTAACCCGGTGTGTTGTTAAGCGTGTATTACTATTATTTTTATTATCATTATTATTTTTATTATTATCATTATTATTATTTTTATTATTTTTATTATTATTATTATTATTATTATTATTATTATTATCATTATTTTTATTATTATTTTTATTATTATTATTATTATTATCATTATTATTATTATTTTTATTATTATTATTATTATTATTATTTTTATTATTATTATTATTATTATTATTATTATTGTGTTTGGCTTTTCGAGTTCTGCAGTCGAGAACATTATGACCATAACGACAGGGTCCGAACGTAGAAATAAAACATCTAGAAAGAGTACTTTTGGTTTCTTTTAAAATCTTTCTACATCGTGTGTGTGTGTGTGTGTGTGTGTGTGTAGGTGTATGTGTGTGTGTGTGTGTGTGTGTGTGTGTCTTAATTACTTTTTCGGCTTCACTCAGTCAACGTCCCGACACATTGATGCGGGAGTGAAGCATGGCAATGAAGCGCTCCTGCTGGGGCCAAACGGAGCCTGAAAGAGTTAATTTAAGGGAAAGAAAACAAAAAGAAGAAAAATGAAGACTTTAGAAAATAAAGCGAAGCCTGAATCCACCTCCTCGGCTCTGACGCTGCTTTCAAAGTGACACCGAGTGGGAAGTCGATTTCTGGAGTGAATCTCCAAAACGAAGGATAACAAATCAGTGCAGCAGCTGTAATGTGTTTCTGTCTTGCTCTTTGTTATTTGGCTGTTTGTGTGTTTATGTTTGGTCTCTTTAAATAATAGAACAAAGAGAACATTTAAAAGCTGTTTTTGTTCTAAAGGTTTCCTGATGACTGTTACTCCAGAAATCCTCTCACCCTCCAGCCTACCCTCTGCAGAAACACTTCAAACTGATGAGTAGTAAAAGTGGGGAAATTAGGACGCGGGCGTACTGTGCCAGGCTTCAGGTGGACCACAGCCGGGAGAGCGAGGGAGTGAGAGACAGAGACATCAGGCGTGGAGCGCTGCAGGACTTCAGCGAGATGAGAGCAGCGGGCTGTGCGGGAGATCTTCACATTCATAATCACGGCACTCTCACACAGCCTAATGCTTCATGACGGCTCTGCCGGTCCTGAGACCACGGTGGGTGGTTTCGGGGTCGTGGTGAGCCACAGGAATAATGGCTCCAGTTAATCTGCAGTACAGGACATTCAGTCTCAGGGGACACGGTGTCAGCCAGCGTGACTGGATCGATACCGGCTGTAACGCCAAGCTCCCTCAAAGTGCCTCAAGTTCAAACCCCCCACTGACAGTTCACTGCATCCTCACCTCGCTGCCTTTGCTTTTCTGACGCTGCTTTTGATCTCTTGAGTGTTGAACAACCAAAGGGCGGGGGCGGGGGGGGGATGATTGAGGCGAGACAACATTTTCTTTACCTGAGCTGACAGAGCAGCTAAAAATAGCTGCTTTCATCTGGGTGAAGGATGAGTTTAAGGCAGAGCCCCTTCCTCTGAGCACAGGTGCTGGAGTGCTTTCCATCTGTAATGCAGGCTCGGACATGCCGTGTCATGGTGCTGCACTCTCACACTGTTAGCTAACGGTTTGGAGGATCAGCAGCAGGCTACTTTCCCTTCTCCTGCATGCGGGCCAGATGAGGTCCTCTGATTCCTGATGCAGCACTTTGCCCCCCGACCTCCTTTCCTCTCCACCCTCTTCCATCTCTCTCTGCACTCACTCTGCAACCTGCCCACTGACAGACACTCGTCTGGCTGAGGCCTGACACTCAGTGTACACAGCGCCAAGCCCTCCGACACAGGAGCTGTCAATCAAACGACACCAGCGAGGAAACTTCAGATGTGTTTGGACAAGACGATGAAGGTTTCAGCTGGGCAGATTGCTATTTGCTGTGCCACGGAGGGGGGGCAGAGGATCAGCCCCGTGGCTCTTCTGCTGGCCTGTGGATGGAGCCTCCAGCCTCTCACACACCCAGAGTTTGTTTGGAGCCGTGACTGTGCCGCAGTGGGCCTGATTTCCCAGTGACAGAGACAGATAGAGGAGACCGGAGTTTGATAACGTGCAGGAGGAAATACGTTTTTCCCCCCTCTGTGTGTCTAGGGAGGCTGATAAGATGGCTGTTCTCTTCTCTCAAGATCACAGAGTTCAGCTTTAATAACACAGGCTGGAGGTATTCACAGTCAACACGGTAACACAGCTAGGGCATTGATCCGTGTGTGACGTAAAGGCTGACGTTCGTTTCTTCTGCTAAAGTCCACGGTCCGGATTTCAAAGTGTGATTTTTAGAAAGCAAGAGAGACATCTTTTTTTTTTCTGGAAAAGTTGTTAAACTTGACGACAGCTGTAGATTTCATTGGCTGGATGACGACCGTCCAAAGGCCGCCTGTCGGCCCGTTAGTGGCCGGTCCGTCGGCCACTAGTTCTTTGCCGTCTGCTTGGTGTGTTATATTTTATATATATATATATGTTATATATTTTCTCTTTTATATTTTCTCTTCTCTGTTAACCATGTCAAATAGGTTTGACAAGCGTGGTTAGCGTTAGCATAGCTAGCAACACCAGCCTTCAGTCCTCCGTGCAGGTGAACATCCTCGTACCTGTGCTGAATCAGGCGACACATCGCTCCGGTGGGGCGGCAGCTTCAGCTGGAAGCAAACTGAAGCAAATGGAAAAACGAGTGGAGTCCATCGCTCTCTGAAAGCAACTTCACATAGAAGAAATGGAGGAGTGAATCCACTGAAGAAAATGCAGGTGTTTAATAGATGTGCTGAACTTTATCAAATAAAAAGAACTGTTTGGTAAAATATATCTAATTAGCACAAAGAGAAGAGCGTACTGAATCGTTTTAACCTCAACTGTGTGTATGTTATTATCATGACCCAAACAGGAGATGCACTCATATGAAGTGCAGCGTGCCAGGCGACAGAGCGTGTACACATTACTGTGAGTGCACATTAAAAGGGTTGACGGTGGAGACGAGTATTGATCTTTAAAGATTTGAGAGAAAAACACAGTGTTTGAGCTTCTTATCTGAGCGGCAGAGATGAGACAGCTGGAGTGAGTGATAATTTTCAGAGGTGCTAACTCCCTGCTTCTCTCCAAATGTGTAAAAGACTCTGAAGTGATGTTAGCAATCACAGCTTAGGACTCAGTGAACCCTTTGATAATCAGCCGAGCCTTCTCTCAGAAATGTCACCGCGAGCGTGCTGCACACGTTCACACTCCGCCGTCACTATCACTGTCCACATCGCAGCTTTTTAATTTCACTTCCTCAGGCTTTCTCTTTTTAATCCTGTTTTAGTGGTGCATATCTTTCCCATTCAGACAATTCAATTAGACACACGGTTAAAAAAAAAAACTTACCCTTGCAACATGCCAAGAATTCACAAGATGGCTTCAACGCTGTCTGCAGAGTCCATCTTCTCCCAGCACACGAGAGAAGCCGTCCCCTGGCAGCCCTGCAGCGTTTTGACTTTACGTGTTAAAAAATGAAGCGAGGGCAAACATCCTGCAGTTCCTCGAGTGTCCACTTGAGGCTGTCTGCAGAAGACCAGAACTTGCATACTGTGCAACTCCGCCGACGGGCATCGACGAGCAATCAGAAGAGTCTTGTGTTTTTTTTTGTGATCAATTGTTTATTTTGTAACTTACATACAATTGCAAAAACATTTTTTACAAGGAAAAAAAAAAGAAATAACGGTCATGTGACATTTTTCATGTGAGCTATTTTGGATCTCTTTGAGTCTATATTCAAATTATCTGTTTTCATTTATTTGCTTAACTTTAAAGATGTATTATTATTTCAATATATACATATCCACACACACACACACACACACACACACACACACACAGACGGCTGTTTTGGACTGTGTACTGATTCAGGATATCAAACATACGAAGACACTCAAAGAAATGTCGTCACATGCAGCAGGAACACAGATGAACTAGCAGACTCAGAGTTTATTGCACATGTTTTATCTAGCTTGAAATAGCTTTTAAGCTAATGTGGGTTTTAGCTGACCATCTGGATGTATTGGGAGTATGCAGATTTGAAAATATTCAACAACTCTTTACTTTTCCAGTATCTTTCTTGGCATCCGAAAACAAGCTCGCTCAGATCCGCAGAGCGAGGCGGGTGCATTGAAAGGCCTCTGATTGACTCACTGCTGGTTTTTGTGCAGCTCTTGATATGGGACCAAGTTTTCCAGGTGCAGGTTTAATGTAAACCACTGGCTGTGGCTGTAATTAAATCTGTTCTACTAATGATCCAATTAAATCTGTAGAAGATAGAGAAAGGCTATGGCACTTTAATTAAGTCATGTCAGCGGAGAATAAAACATTGGCATAACTTGCTTTGGCTGCAGTCGGCCTTTTCTGGCTAACTCGGGCTGGAGAGGATTTGTCTGGCCTCTGGTTGGACTGGTTTGCTCCTGTGGGATTAAAACATTCCCTCTTCTGCACAGCTTGAGGAGCGTATGCTTCCCTGCTCTGTCCGCTAATCCTATCGATGCTCAGCACAATAATCCGTTATTTTTTCCAGCATCTTCTGTTCGGCACCGCGGAGGCTCCGTTAAGGCTTACACTGCACCCCGAGGAGAAAGAGGAGGAAAAAACAAGCAGGGGGATTTAAATGAAGCAGTAGGTCACTAAAAGGCCACTGTGGAGTGATGCTATAGGTTTCACATACTCAATGTTCTCTTCGTCCTTATCGGCCCCTTTTCAGTATTTCCTCAAGAAATAGACGCCCGAGCGAGAGAGCGATGGGACTTTTTAATCGGCCTCTTTAATATTCTACCAGCGCTCTGCGTTTGGATTCCCTCTTATTGTGATGTGATGCTTCTTTACAGATTAGTTCATGTCACTTGAATCTGTGTGCCAGTATATGTTGTGTATGTAAGATTGTCTCTTGTCACGTGGATTGGGTTTGTTCCTGCCTTTCTGATTTATTAACTCGACTCCAGAGGCAGCTGACTGTGTGACTAACTTCCCCAGGGGAACAATCCAACGCATCGTATCCTAGCCGACTGTATCGTATCGTAATGAGGCGACTAGTAAAGCTCACTGTAAGTCCATTTAGTCTGTTTATGGTTTTGTATCTGTACAGTATCAGATCATATGATGTAAGATGAGATGAAGCTGAAGCAGCCGGAGCAGTTTGGGCTTCAGTGTACATGTGGCTGCAGGAGCTGGGGATCGAACCCTCGACCTTTCAGTGGGAAGACGACCGACTCTACCACAGCCGCCACAAATAATAATTAAATACAATAAGAAGATTAGCACTAATACTGACAGTCTAATTATCTTACATCTAGCTTACACTGGGTGTGTGAGATACTGAAAAACGGTGTCATAGCTTCACCTGCATCAGATATGGAGAGGCTCTTTGAATGCCTCACATCCTTTTGAAGCGGCGCTGTGTAAATGTGTCGTAAAACAGTCTGCTCGCCAGTGTTTGCACCACATGTAACATTATGTAATTACAGGATGCAGAAGCACACAGCATGATGACACCTGTAGGTGCGAGTCTCAGCTTTCAGGTGCAAGAAGAAGAAGAGCTCGTTGGTCCACGTGTGTGTAAGAAAAGCTTTGTTTAACTTACACCAGGAAAGATTTTCAAAAGTGATTTTAGTACACGCTCCCCCTCAAGGTTCCTGGTCCTTTAGAAAGTACTGCTCCCCTAGCAGGGTCTTTTTTTAGAGGCAGATCTGTTCCTGCAGTGGAAATGCACATAGCTCCTCAATAAGAAACATATAGCTGCTAGCTTAGCATTAGGTTGACTTGTTTCTTCCTCTCTTTGTGTCAGTCTCCACTTCCTCCTCATTAGCATGCACATACTTGTTGAGTTGCATTAAGTAGCACAGAACCAGAACTTATCCAAAGTGCACAAAACGATCCCTAATAAGATGTTTAGCAGAGAGCTAGCCAATGACCGCGGGGCAGCCGGGAGGCCGGGCTGTCTGAGCTGTCTTCACCGGGGGTGGATCTGCATGGCCTGCGGCCCTTTGTCTTCAGTGGGGTGAGGGGAATTAAGACCTGGCAGCCTGGGCGGGGTCAAGGTGGCTTCCTGCTGCCTGAGACTCGCATGGATGCCCGGCTCGATGCCAGCCACGTCACCCCTGCCAGTTTACCGCTACCATCTGCCCCTGCTCCTCCCTCCACTCAGCCTGCCTCTTCAAAACAAGTCAAGATGGCAGCCCCAGGTGGCAGCGTGTGACAGCTACGGCAGAGGGGATGCTGGGAGATGCTGAGAGCTGCTGTGCGGTAGTGGCAATCATCCAGGCATGCCTGAGCCGGTGTTATAACGTCTAACAACCTCAACACCTTCTCTGCTGTGAGACAGGGATGAAGGAGTCTGCTGGCCCCTCATGCAGACAGACCCAGGGTGGAGGATTTCAAGTTAGCGATGGATGATGGCTGGCAGACTGCCTGAACCCATGAACACCGCCACTGCTTGATTTAGAGCTGCTGTTTGTCTCCAACACACATCTATGTAGTGCACATGGCAGTGTATGGACCGCTACGGCGTGGTCATTAGGCACAGAGCTGCAGGTCGAACATTGTCACAGTGTGCAGAGTGGGACTTCCACTGTTGCCGAGCAACTCAAACTGTTTCCCACACTTTGTGTATCTACCGTTGACTGTGATGCGCTGGAGTCCCCCATGTGTCCCTGCAGGGGGCGCTGGAGTCCCCCGTGTGTCCCTTCAGGGGGCGCTGGAGTCCCCCGTGTGTTCCTGCAGGGGGCGCTGGAGTCCCCCGTGTGTCCCTGCAGGGGGCGCTGGAGTCCCCCGTGTGTCCCTTCAGGGGGCGCTGGAGTCCCCCGTGTGTTCCTGCAGGGGGCGCTGGAGTCCCATTGATGGCGGTCTCCATGCTGGAAACGCTGTCTCAGCCTAAGGACAGGTGGCGAGCTGGAGCTGAGGCGGGTTTGAACGTTTAGCTGTGTGCTTTGGCCGTCTGTTATGCAGCATCGAGTCCCTGGGCTACTGAATGTCTCTCATCCAATCAGGTGACTTGATTTCTGGATGATATTAATCTATGGCGCCTGTTGAAAACGCACACTCATAATTGCTGTAGCATAAAGTCTGAAGTGTTGAAACAGCATCATGCCTTAAACAGGACATCAGTATTCTATACATGACGTTTTCAGAGTGCTGATGGCTCCTGGTGGAGAACACTGAAAGCAGCACAGCTGGCCCACATTCACATCACATTAAACAAAGAGAGCGAACCAGCAGCCGCCGTGAGTCACACAGCAGGATGACGACGAGCACATCAGTTAGCTAGCTGCTCTCAATAATTGAATCCACCCCCGATAAAAACGAACGCCACGTTGACGTGCAAAACCGACGAGCTAATGCACCCGAGCAGAAGTGACGTGTTTTTATCACAGCAGCAACAAAAAGCAACAGTACGGCGGCTTTCAGGAGCAGCAGTGTTTCCACGGCAACGATAAACATTTTGTCCGTCATCATGGCGGCGGTCACGTCCTGTAACAACTGCTGTACAAAATGACAGATTTCTCAGTCTTTGATAACTGACGGAAATATTTTCTCAACAAAATCAAAGTGTATAACAAAGGTTGACTCAGTGTTTTATTCATTTAGATATTTAAATGTAAACACTGTTTTTAGTTCTCCATATTGCTCGGTTCTCATGTTTCTGCCTTAGGAAATCAGTGTGTTTTTATCCAGAACAACCCAATAGAAGGTTCTGACACAAGTCCCACTTCTGACAGGGCAAATAGCCATTTACGTCTGCTCGGCGTACGTTTGGAGGGGGAGGAGCTTGTGCATTTGTTCTTACATGACAGTGTGTGTGAGTGTGTGAGTGTGTGTGTGTGTGTGTGGGGGGGGGGGGGGGGTGGGGGGGGTCGGGTCGGTGGGTGTGTGTGTTCTGGACTGAAAGTTGACATCTAGTTTACTTCATAATAACTCCACATGATAATATGAAGATGTGTCTTTGTGCGAGTGTTTGAATTCCATCCTCACATAATGAATATATTTGTGTGTGTGTTGTCGTCCCTGTTAGCAGAAGACGCAGACAGTCATGCATAAGAAGCATCATGCTTTGCATCCAGACTCTTGATTCGGGCCCCTGCAGCCTTTCTGGCAACATGTTGCGTCTGTTTCCTGACAGATGAAGGCAGCCGTCCGTACGTCTGGACCTGTCATCCTAATATTTCTGAGCACACTTCCGCCCGAGTGCGCTCGGACCTCTGAAGTTTTGGGTGATTCACAGTTTCAGTGATTCATTTATTGTTCACATTTCTAGTTTTCTCAAGTAGTTGGGCATGTTACATGATGCACAGACTGCTGACGTCAAGCGGCCATCTTTCAGCCTTTCTTCCCCTGTCGTGCTCAGAGGCAGTTTAAACCCTGCACACCTGATTGGCTCTTCTCTTGAAACCATTACTCGTTACTGGGAACGCTGCGGGTGCAGCACTTGGCCGCTCTGATGTGCGATGCATGGAAAGGTGATGGTGTTATTGTTGCAGGAGTGCAGTGTGATGAAAGGATAAATGGATCCTCCAAGCTAATGGAGGAAGGCGCCCCAACCTGCAGCCTGCTGAGTGGAGCCAGCTGCAGGCGAGCTGGGGGGAGGTTTCTTCATCGAGGAGGGGAGGGGGCTGTTCTGAATGCCGCCTCGCTCATTTCTGCAGGCGAGAACCGGAATGATTTGGATGTCACCTGCGCGGGTTGTGTCTCTGAAACACGAGGTCCATCCACCTGAATTTATCGTTGTCATTCAGCTCACGGCCCTCTCGCTCTGCAGAGACGCTGCCAGCTGTGCACGTGTGAGACGCCACGACACGGCTTCATCTGACAAACAGCTGCTGCTCACCAAACCTCTGCATTTCTCTGCTCACAATGCTACCTCACATCAGCTGCCATCTTCTCACTCATCTGCATGGTGTCTTCACCCGATGCTCAAACACGTCTTGTGGCGTCGGTCTGGCTGAGAGCCGACAGGAATACAAAGTAACTCGCCCTGTTTTAATCTGCTCTTATTATGCTTTTATGAGCTATTCTCAGCTCTATTGTGGGAGTTGGTCAAGTAATTACTTCCAATTGACTGCCTCTGGAATATTATTCATTTGGATGCAGTTCCTTGGTGACTTTTCGAGGATGCCTCCTGTTGGATGACGATGTGATTATTTCTCTTAAATAGAATTTCAGAGACGCTGCCGTCTTTCTGAAAACATTTCAAGTATCTGATCTTCGGCCACGGTGTGGATTTGGTGCCGGCCTCTCACTTCTGCTCCATCTGTCACAGTTTGGAAAGATCAATGCAGACACACCGCCTGTGAGTGCGAGCAAAATGTGCTGTCACTCAACAGGAAGGTCGAGGGTTCGATTCCCAGCTGCTGCAGCTACATGTCCGATGTGTCCTTTGGAAAGGTTGCTCCTGCTGCTTTGTCGGCGGCGTATGAATGGGATGAGCTAAAAGCACGAGATGTCCTACAGTTTGCGAGGCGAATCTGAAATTCAGAGCGAGGAATGAAATATTTAGCGGAGGCCGTGTTTGTCAGCGTGCGCGACGCGGCACAACGTGTAGCGGGGCTGTTGTTTGTTTTTGCTAAGACGCACCTCAGCTGACTTGTTTTTTTAAAACTGGTACATTCACATCCAATTATTTATTTTATAACAGAATTGCATATTGATTGCTGACTAAATATTTAGCTATTTAGTTTTTTTTTAGATGATACTCCGTTTTGATTTTCGTCCCTGCAGTCCTGAACCTCCCTGATTCCTGACCTGACCTCTCCTCCTCCGTAGCCGTGTCTCCTGTGCACGCAGCAGTGTTTAAGATAACGAGACAGTAAATCTTCATTCTGCACAGCCCCACCTGTATTTCCATAAAGTGGCGTAGCTGTTGTGTAAGTAAGTGGGACATAGGAAAGTTTTGTGTCCTTCAGGCTGTTGTTTTCATGCTGTCAAGGAGAAGCACTCTTCAGATCCGTCTCTTTTCCCTCCTTCTCTTTTTTAATGAAACAGCCGCAGACGCCGCAAACGGTCCTTTTTTCCTGCACCACTTGAAGGTGCCGAGCTGATATACCTGGCACCATGGTCACTCTCTCTCATGTTATATGCAGTTAACAAGCTGTTTGGCTGTACAGCAAACACAGGCAGCAGATGCATTGGCAGCACACAGAGGACTCGTACAGGAAGCTGAGTCTGGAATAAACACGGCTACCTCTGAGGGAAGTGAAGTGACCTTTATGACCCCGCTCACTATAACGTGATACTTACATAATGTTATTTATGTTGAGACTGTCTGCTTCTCTCCGTCAGTAAACTGTGTTCTGTCAACTAGAAGAGATTTGGCAAATGTAATTTAAAAACTGTGTGTCAGAGTTTGGTTTTTTTTGCTGCAGTTGGTCGCCTGGTTTCCACGGTAACCAAATCTCACAGTCCATCTGGAGCTGCACACTCAGAAGAGAGGGAAGCTTTCTTTACAATAAATCAAACCTGCCTGGAGAAGTGCGTGAAGATAACCAAACGTTAGCGTGTGGAACATGTCATACAATGAAGATCACAGATTTTCAGTTCGGTGCTCTCTGGCGCCCACCGATGGTCTGTTAGTGTAACTGCACTGTAAAACACGATGCTGTTATACCTCCTCTTCTGCTCCCGCTCACACAGTGCATCGACAGCTCGCTGTAGAGACGCCTTAACTCGGGTGCAGCCGACAAAGCTGCGAAACGATATATGATAATAACGATGATAAACGATGATACCGCTAACGATACAAGCTAACGTAACGTCTTCATCTGTTCTGAATAATCTCTGCAGGGATGTAATTCTAAAAGTCAAAGTGGATTTTGAATGTGTTTGTGTTTAGACTGAAATAAGGTCTGTGGTTAACACAAGCTGAAGAGATGTTGATGTTTTGTTAGACGAGATAAACTACGTGCGCTGAGACCAACACTTGTGAATTTTAAAGTTTTTACATGAACTTTAAACGGCGGTTGCTATCGAGTAGCTAACTGAAACTACAGTGGTTGTCATGGAGACATTAAACGTCATCACGTCGGGAACTCTCTCCCTAATCCTCCTTACAGCCTCTAGTCATGTTTTTCAGTGTTCCTGTAAATATTAGGTTAATAAACAACTTATTAAGCTAACGTTTAGCTAGCTTGTCAAATCCGCTGATTAGATCGATGAAGCATAACGGTCGTGACGTCATTATAAATCGACCGTGGTGTAGTTAGCTTGTAGCATAACGTTAGCTTTTTACTTCTCTGGGCTGCATTAACTCTTCAAACTTCATATAAATGATGTTCATCTGTAAAGATTATCCCGCTGAACTAAACAGCATCAGAAACGTGTGTTTGACACACAGATTATTTTCTGCAATGATCCAAAATCCAATGCAAAAATCCCATAGGCAAATTTATGTAGGAACCACCGGCGCCATTTTTTCGGGTTGGCCTACAAAAATACGTCATTACTATACCAGTCTACAAGCAGGCGACCAGGCGCTCTGCGGACACGAGAGAGAGAGACGCCATTCTCCATGTTGAGTTATTGTGCTTTTAGATCGACTTTGTAAACGACTTTCCTGAAGTGAAGCCGTTACAGATTGTTGCCTAACAGACTCTGTTGAGGTGACCACCTCTCCGTGAGCTGATTACCTCCGAGTGTATGTTCACCATCACATGTTAAAAGTGGATCATTTATGGCTGCAGTGATGGCGGCGCTGCTTCAAAGAGCACTGACGCGACTGCAAACAATATTTCCAAATGTTCCACGGCACTCTGCTTCCCATTTAAGTTCACTTTTTAGAGCCCCTGAGGGCAAAGCTAAACAAAATTAAAAAATTTCCAAAGCTTTTTCTCTGGGGGGAAAAGTGCTTCAGCATTTCAGCGAGTCTGCAGGAAGAGCAGAGATTTGTACAGTCGCTCACACGCTGCAGCTTCTGACAGCAGCACAGGATTCCCCAGCTCCACATCGAGATGATAAGAGCTTTGATTGCACAAACCTTCAGTGCTCTAAAGAGTGATGTCCGCCTTCCCTGCGGCTCCCATGGCTGCAGTCTAGGTTATTGGTGGGAAAGAAACAATCAGTGTGGGAAAGGCAGAAACAGAGGGCGGGCCGGCGGCTTGCTCGGATTGTTTTAATTAACTGAAACAATGTTTAATCCAGTCCTCAGGACAGTGGAATTAAAATGGCTGCAGCAGGAGGCCAGTCTGCGGTCTGGCTGCAGTGGATTTGGATGCAGGTCGGTCTCGTATGAATGCCCGGATCCCTGCTCGGAAACCTCTGGATTATGGCTCAAAGCGCTCAGCTGGGTCACAGCAGAGGATTAAGGGAGTCCTGCTCTGGGTAAAGATGCCAAAAAAAAAACTCTTGGTTGTCTTCCTTCCTTCGTCTGTACAAGTCAAGGACAGAGTCTTCAAACTGTGTTCGCACACAGATGTTTAACCACGTGGTGTCACACCGATGGGGACCGCGTTCCCTCGAATTCGACTTTGTTCTGATGCTGGCAGGGAAAGCACTCAGACAAACGAGGGGCGTGAGGAGAGTTGTGAGAATGGTCTTGTTGACGTCTGAAGAGAAAATACTCCCGGGTGTCTTTATCAGTGTTTTAATCAACTCTAACATCTTATCGATTTCAGCAAGAGGCATTTCATAAAGCAGCAGGCCAGAGCAGGTTGGCAGTGTGTACCTTCTGCTGAACAAGCAGCAAACTTTTCTCCATGGGAACCTAAAGCCCCGACTCCAGATCAGCAAAGTCCACCGCTATAGCTTCCCGTCCTCCTGCTTGTCTCTGGGAACATTATTGTGTTGTCTGAGGCTCTGTTTTTAACAACGGGAAAGATGGCTCAAAGGTTTGAGTCTACCTTTTGGCGAAGCTGTCACACTGCGGCGGCAGATTTTCCTCCGCTTGTCTCATTATATTGATGGCAGTTTTCATTACAGCATTAACATCCTTCTCCTCCTATCTGGAGAAATAATCAGACTCATGGCTTAAAGGCTCCGTCTCTTGGAACGTTGACTTACTTCTCTCCCGTGCAATCAGCAGCGTAGACGGATGACTGTGCACAATATTGTCTCAGATTAATTACACTGACTCACCCAAACCTCGTGTGATATCGCAGAGAAATATCCTGTTAAATATGCCTGATCTGTAGCGGCGCGAAACCGACTTAGCGGCTCACTGAGCATGCATGTAAAGTGTCGTGCCTCATAACACCTTCCCATGCCCATTCATCTCTCCGCGCTTTGCCGTCAGCGAGCGCAGAAAGAACTCCCAAAATATTCCGCTTGCAGATAAGAATCCAAGCAAACAATGCGATTTGTTGGTGTTATTAAACTGAACGCAGGATTCATATAAAAGATAGTGAAAAGGCAGGATTAAGGCCTTATTAAAAATAATCACTCCTTGTCTGGAAATAACAGATATTATGGGATGTTATTAACGCCGTGAGTCACCATGACGCCCGACCTTATCAGACTGAACGATTCAGGTCGCCATATTTTTCCCGGAGTGAACGAGTCCTGGTCATTTTATGTGTTTGAGTCATTGGGATGGATCCCACACGGAGCGCGCTGACCTCGGCTAACCGGCGAGTGCTTCGCTGTGACATTTAGCTGAAACATTCGGCGTGTTCAGAAGTCGTCAGTGTCTGTCTGAGTTTCACAATTTACATAAAAACAACAAATATCATCAACACATCATCTTTTTAAGGTGGGTTGGTAAAACTTCCATTCATGTCCCGATGGTTGGACAGGAGTGGCGCCCAGCTCCTCCTCCGCCATCGAGCCGTCCTCTCTCTTCTTCATGTCGTTTGGAGGTTAGCATCGTAGCATTGACATTGACGAGCGAGGCGTAGCTCCAAAAGTTCAACTTTCTTCCACAAAAAGCGCTGACACCGTGAGAGAGTGAGAACGCTGAGCACGGAAAAGGCTCAGCTGCAAAGGAAGTGAAGAAAGACGCCGTTAATCGGCCTTTACAGTTTTCTGCCAATCAGTGACATGTTTACGAGAGCGCGCTAACACGTGAGCGGCTCGGCTTCACATTCAGACTCTTAAAGTTCAGACAGGCTGTCAGGGTCGAAGCGTAGAGGTGACACAAGCGTGTTCAAAGTTACAGCAGGAACACATGACCTGAATTCAAGACTGAAGTGAAGAAACATCTACATGAAGATGTTTCACCCAGAATAAAATATTCAGCGGCGTCCCGGGGGGGAGGAATCTTTTTTTTTTTGTGTGTGTGTACAGAGAAGAAAAGAAAGAAAAGACGAGCTCCTGGTGAGTTCTGAGAAAAGTGTCTGAGCCGCCCCACACACACACACACACACACACACACACACACACACACACACACCGCTAAAAGGTTGAACAGCTTGAGTGCGACTGTACGTTCGGTGCAGATCTGCTCCGACAGTCCACTTCTCAAATTCACTGAAAGAGGTGAAATGTCGGGGGGGTTTTTTGCGCCTCGTTACTTTGCACCGGATGAAACTCCAGCACTCGTGACTCGACTCTCACGTTCCCCTTTGGACAAACAGTCGGACCTGTTGAAGCAGCCGAGTTACCTCCCTCCCCTGCTCGAGGGCACTTCGTCAGCCGCTCTGGTTTCACATTATTCGTCCTCCCCTGCGTCGAGTGTGGAGGAGGCATAAACAGGTTTAACGGCAGATGAGAGAAATTCTGCAGGAAGATTAGCACGACACATGCACGCACGCAGCACAAGCTGAGGATTTCTCTGAGATTAAAGAATCGACTATTTTTATCCCCGTTCCCCAGAGCCCCTCTTACCTATGCAGGATGCAGATTTGGGGCGAGTAATGTTCTGGGTGATAATGAACTGGTGGCTGTTTGAAGTTTCTCCTTGGCTGTTTCTCACAAAACGAATTCCATACGGTACCTGCAGCGCAATTTATGTATCTCGTTCCCCGTGCTTTGTGTTTCCAGTGATTGAAGCGCCGAAGGAGGGAGATCTTAATTCCCTTATCAATAATACTGTACGAGCGACACATGGCATCAGTCTTTACTCTTCTCTCACTTTGGCCCCATGGTGGACGTTTGGCAGACCAGTCTGGGATGTTTAGGTGTATTAGTGCTGTCAGGGTGTCTACACAATCTGACAGGAGACGGTCCCTTCTCGCCGTGCTGTTTCCTGTTAGGACCCACGACTGCGTCTGATTGGTTCAGAGTGGAAGTAGCATCATTAGCCCGCCTTGTGTTTTTGAAACTCCAGCTCCGATGTGATCTGCTCCGTGGCTCAGTAAATGAAACAAAAACTTCACATTGCGTGGACACAGTTGAAACACCGTCCTGCTTTGTTTCGGAGGCGCCCGAGAAGTGACGTTTTACTTAAAATTTTGCAGAGTGAAGGTAAAACTCATTTCCTGAAAGGATGAATTCAAATCTGCATAAAAGCTTGACGTTAGCATCCATGCTGCTCAGCCTCAGTTTGTGGTTCAGCAGTGAGGACCTGGAGAAGGAGGTGGCGTTGACGCAGAACGACGGGGGACTGTTGATTCAAAGTGTCACGAGGACGGGGTGCGAGAGAGGACAAACTTCATCTTCTTTGTGCAAATGATTCTGTTTTTAATGAAGTGATCCAGGCATGAATAACTGGTGACCTCATTGATTTGGAGACATTTGGGTAATTACTGTAAACAAATGAGACAGTCACTGAGTCGCCTGTCAGACGCGTTTTGCATAAAGTGTCCCGGAGGTTCGACTGTGCCAAAAATCATCTGCACGTCTTCAGAAACATGAAAGGAGAACTTTTTCAGGGCAGGAATGAGAAATAAGAGCTGGATGTGTTCTGTGAGAGGAAACGGAGAGAAGGGATCATGTCCGTGTCAGCGCGCCGCTCATGATGCCACTTTTTGTTAAATGACGTTCCTGGTGCTTTCTGACCTCAGGAGACGATGGAAAACCAAAATGTTCTTTATTTGACACGAGGGAAATCAAACTTTAAATGAGATCACAAATTCAAGTGAATGAAGTCTCCTATGAGCTGTGCAGGAGGCTGTAAACGCAACACCTCTAAACGCCAAGGTCCACAAAGCGCCCAGCGCTCCTTCAGCGCTGTGGGTTTATTAATGAATCGACTCTATGATAATATTTGACCATCGCTTTCTGTGCACGGGTCATTGGTTTGCAAAGACCAGGTAGGTCTACCTCTTTATTCTAACATTTGTGATCATCCAGTGCGTTTAAAGGCCCCCGCTCCTCAAGGCTTTCGACCATTTACGTTTCCATGGTGACGCGACAGTTAAAGGGCTTCTGTGCTGCATGACGTCTCTTTGAGGGAGCTTTCAAAGAAGCCGAGCAGCCGTGGGGAGTCTCACCAAAAAAAAAAGACTTGATCCCCCTGAACAATACAAGAACTTCAAGAGGTGCATTTACAGTGCGTGCTCATGAGAGAACAAAAGATCTTAACAACATCAACAACACTTAGAGCATCCACTCATGAGTGGAGGTTGGGGATGGAGGAGGAAGCTGCAGTGCAGTGTGAAGTCTTTGTTCTGTTTTGTTGGTGTACCGCAAAAAGAATAATGATTTCTCTGAGGGAGTCCATAAAACAGGTAATGGAGCAATGTGAGACAAGCTAGAGCTGTCTACATAGATCCGCATCAGGTATCCTGTAGAGCTTACATGATGCACCGACCCCAAAAGACCCCCAAACACCTCGATGGAAATGAAGATCTGCAGCAGTTAAACTAAGTCAAAGTCATCTCCAGTAGCTGGGGGTCAATTTAGACGCCACTCAGGAAGCCCTTAGAGTCTGTAATGGATGCGTGGCAGCTGTGGTGTAATGAACACATCAGCATACGTTGAGCGCTCTGTCTCGTGTGTGCGTTCAGGCAGGAAACATGCAGCAGGTTTGAGCTGTCGAGAGGCTGCTGCACTGGAGATGCATGGTTACGCCAGGAGGGGCGAGCAGGGAGCCGGAGTGGCATCATCCTCCTGGGTTAGCAGCAGTGTAACGTCTTATGTGTGACCTTTCGGCCCAGGGACGGCGTGCGGGCTGTCAGAAGTTCGGGTGTTTCTATGGCGACTCATTTCTAAGTCGATGACGTGCAAATTCGGACAAGATGAATGCACTCAGAAAAGAGTCAAGGTGAAAGTTAGCTGGATCAGTCACCGCCTCTGATGGAAACAAGTCGTGAATGTTAGCATTGTTAGCATTGTTAGCACTGTGAGCCTTCAGTCCTTCTTGAACGTTAGCGTCCTCGTGTTTTTACAGCACGCAGTCATCAGCGTTCCTCAACATGAAGGGCTTCGAGACGGTTTCTCTCCATGAGAAACAAAATGCTGCTAAACTAGACGAGGAAACGATGAGCTTCTGTGTCTGCAGTGAACATCAGCAGCTTCTCTTCGGCGTGACAGATGACGACTCGATGTCTTGATGGTCCACAGTGCTGATGGGCTGCGACACCTCGCTCAGTGGCTGTCTGCTTCCCCCTGCGTGGTCCTGAATGTCAATCTGCCACACACACACACACACACACTGTAGCTACCAGTGATGCTGCACTAATTAGCTAACCCTTCCGAGTAGCCCGGCCCTCCCAAATGGCATCTGTGCCAAACAGAATTATTAAAGAAGGAGGGGGAGGAGCTGCACCTCCTCTGCGGAGGAGCAAACACGCCGCTTCGGTTTAGCATTCACTTCGTCGCCCTTGGGCTGGAGAGCCAATGCTGTCATCAATATTAACACCTCGATACATCCGCCTCTGTAAAGCATATTCTTTACCCCCACCTAATAAATGTTTCATGTGGATCACATCATTAGAATTCCTCATTCCGGCGAGCGACGTCGGAGACTGGATGCGGATGCTTTGTCTGTTTAATAGTGAAGTCGGCGTGGCGAAGGAGGTCCGTGTGTGTTTTCGCAGGGCGGGTAATAAATGTCCTTCCACGCCTGGAAACAGAGCTGCCTAGCTGGTAAATAGATTAATTTTCTACACCGCTAATTTTTTAATTTAATAATCTCTGGCCGCCCTTCACCACAGCACTTGGCCTTGCTCACCTCCTGTCTTCCGGCATTCCGGCGTCTTTGACGGCTTGTTTGCTGATTTGTTTATATATTTATTAATTCATTTACCCCCCTCAATCCAATTTTAGCTGACATTTCTTGTCAAGATGCGAAGAATGACCTTTGAAAACAGAACACTTCCCGCCGGAGACGTGAAGGAGGTCTCACTCTGCTCAGAAAACACTCATCTGAGTCAATCTCCCCTCCACTCATCTGCTCGCTCGCTCGCTCGCTCGCTCTCTCTCTCTCTGTTAATTCTTCTATGACTATCTTTTGAATAGATAAGGCGGCTTTTAAAAGACGCTCACCTGTATTCTATAATCCACCTTTGATACCTAAATATCCATATCCACAGAACAGGCATCATTATAAACAACATGTTGAAGTCAGACGTCAACGATGAGGGGAGGAGAGCAGAGTTTAAAAGGCTTTATTGATCACTTGCTGAGATTAAAAGGACCAATCAGTGAGCTTTGTAAAGAGGTGATGATGTGACGAAGGTCGTCTGTCCATTGTTTCTTTGGAGCAGCCTTTGTTTACTTTACCAGAAAAAAAAATCAGACCAATCAGAGAGCATCTTGTAAATGTCCTCGTGTGAACACAGGCCACACTTGACGTGATTATGCAACAATGGATCAAACTGGTCCGTTATTCAGACCAGAGCAAACGATCTCGAGGTGTGAAAACGGCCAACAGACTTTTGTACAACGCAAAACCACAAATTAGTGTGATTAAAAGGAGTGTGTGTGTGTGTGTGTGCGTGTGCGTGTGTGGACTAGCACTCTGCGTTTGGAGATGTTTGGTTTAATGTGTTCCTATTTAAGGGTCTGCATTTGACGCGAGCCTCTTTGGAGATCTGTGGGATAAATGTGAGTCTATTTTCAGGTGTGTGATTTGACGTAAGTGTTGAGCAGCCCTGCTCTGCATCACCCTGTGAGCTGCTGTTTGCTCGCCCACCTTCTCTCTCTCTCTCTCTCTCTCTCTCTCTCTCTACGCTGTAATATATTCTCTCAGTGTATCACACAGTCCCATTGGGAGCACAGGTTTTTCTCTTCTTTGGGAGGTGAAATTTCATGCAGCATCTTTACATATCTGCACACTCACTCACTCACTCACTCACCCACACACACACACACACACACTCACACTCACTCACTCACACACACACACACACACACACACACACACACACACACACACACACACACACACTCCCAGTATTCAGAACAGCGCTGCATTCAGAAAAGAACACATTTCAAGGTGACGATACTTAGCCGCTTTTAAAGGGAGTGTGTGCAAGCGTACCTCTGTTGCTTTTACCTGTGTGTGTGTGTGTGTGTGTGTGTGTGTGTGTGTGTTTGAATGCGAGCTTGTGATTCCGTGTGTGTCCGTGTGATATCACAGGATATAAGAAAGACCTGCAACATCCTTAGCCTCCTGTTGCCATGGCGACAATTCTGGTAACAGGAGTACCTAATAGGTCTTCCATACAGATGAACCTACTACAGAGTGTGTGTGTGTGTGTGTGTGTTATAATTAATTATGTTCCTCAATAGAAGTGAATAAATACTTAACGTTCTCTATTGATTTCTTTCTATATTTGTAAGTCTTGATGAGATGTTTGGTATGAGTCCGACCTTCGTCCTGTTTGTCTTCACTGTCTGCTCCCTGAGTTCACATCACATCCTGCATGTGTCACTCCTCGCCCGTATACTGATCAGGTGTGGCAGACTGGGGAGTCGAACCTTGACCTGGGGGGGAAAACAAAGCGTCCCTTTGAGCCTTTGGCTGACGCTGCTCGGGGCTGATAAAAGGATCTGATGGTGTGTTTTTATGACTAACTGCTGTGTAAATCCTTCGTCCCTGGGACATGCTGTGTTTCATGTTAACTGTAAATACAGATGCCTGGTGTTCCTATTTAAACAGATTCAAAGTTCTGGTCAAATCACTTTGGAGGTTCTGGTTATTTCTGATTGAATTTAGAAGCTTCCAGAGGCGGAGGGCTTCTTTAAGTCTATTAAATTATTGGACTTGAAAGCGCTCAACTTTCTTTTATTGAGTTGGCTCAGGCCTGAAGCTGCACACAGCCAGGCCCTGTTTGCTCCTTTTTTTCCGGATGTATAAACGCAGCGCTGTGCATTTACCGTTTGCTTTTTCCACTTTCTTTTATTTGTGTCGGATTGAATTTATTTGATTTGCCTGAGATTGAGTTTATTTGACCGGGCAGATCCACATCACAGCGCAGAAAGATGTGCGCTTGTGATAAGAAAAACATAAAAGTATTTCATTTAATTTTACCTCCAAAGCGAGCGGGGGAGTCAGTCAAAATGACCCCGAGAAAGATTTGCTAATTGGGTTCCTGAAACCAAAGAGAACATACAAAGTGGTTTAAAAACAGAACACGCATGACATCAAGCAAATGACATCAAATCATTGATTTTAACCTTCTCTCTGTTTTGTCTCTCTCTTCCCCGTGCAGAAACTTGTCAAAGAATCCGCTCACCACTCTGTCATGGCAGCTCTTCCAGCACCTCCAACTCTCCGAGCTGTAAGTCTTCTTCTCCTCCCGTCTCGTCTCTTTCTTCTTGGCTTTTTGTTTGTCTTTTATTAGAGCAATTTATCTTCGCTCCCCGAGCACTATCGGCCTCAATACAAATTGTCCTCACTGAACGCCATTATAATTCCTGTCTTTGTCGAACAAAACCGCTCATTTGTCTGAGCACGTGTAAGAGACTGAACCTATAGGCTGTGTGGCGGCGCTGCGATCTCATAAGTCATTTGTTGACATAATTAACCCACACAAAGGAGAACTTAATGGTCTGGGAGGAGGAGGGAGCCAGACCCCACTCTCCTGTTTGTTATGAATATTTTAGCGTTCTTTGTATTTATGAAATGAGTTTGCTCTTCCACCAACAGGAGAGCGCCGCACCGTCGACCCGCCTGTAATGTACACATCATTATGGCTGACGGCGCTGTCCGTCGAGCCGCTGCTTCCTCTTGTGTAGAGAGCCGCAGTTTAACAGGACGTGACACAAAACTATTTCAAGCAGGCCTCCTTATTGTTCTATTTTCGGAGGTAGAAGCAGGGCAGGCCCTCGGAGAGCGCGGCACAATGCTGATCTGGGGTAGTCCTTCCACTGTACACAGCACACGCACACTGTCACCAAAGTTGTGTACATTCGTGTATTTCGCTTCAGCGAAGACACAAACCCAAAGCAGCAACCAATCATGTTCTCGGACTGAAAACAGAAGGTGGGGAGTAAGTAGTCCCCAAAGAACAGGAGTTTAAATATCTAAAGGTTTTGTTCATGAGTGAAGGTAAGCTGGGACGTGAGATTGACAGACGGACCGTGCTGGTGAAGAGGGAGCTGAGCCTTAAGGCCAAGCTCTTGATTTAGCGCTCGAGCTTTAAGTAGTGGCCGAAGTAACACAAGTGTAGATACAAGCCGGTGAAATGTGATACAGTAAGGAGTTGCTGCTCCTTCACATCAAAACGAGCCAGCTGAGGTGGTTTTGGCATCTGCTCAGGATGCCCCCCCTGGACGCCTCAATTTGGAGGTTTTCCAAGCACGCCCAACTGGGACGAGGCCCCGGGGTAGACCCAGGGTTCACTGGAGGGATCATATAGCCCGTCTGGCTTGGGAACAACTCGGAGTCCTCCAGGAGGATCTGGAGAACGTTGCCGCGGAAGACGGAAGTCTGGGTTGACTTCCTGCGCCTGCTGCCGCCGGGACCTGACCTCGGATAAGCGGAAGAAAATGGGTAGATGGAAAATCAGCAAGTGATCAGAATCATAGTCACAACAGGAATCTGTGGATTTACTAAATGGCTGTACTGCCGAGAGTGGTAAATTGTGAAACATCTTTGGAAACATCTCTTTACTACACCTGCTAGCTAGCAGAAGCCCGCTAGCTGGAGCTAACGTTAGCTTAGCCCATCTCTCACTGCACAAAACACAAACGGCTCACTTTATTCTTTCCAGGCTAACTCACATATTCAGACAGGTATCGTCCTTAAAGGATAACTGGCAGACAAACTTTAGCGTGGCAGTGATACAATCCAACCAAGCAGGGACAATCAGTTGTGTCACAACAACATCTGTAAGCTAGCAGAAGATTATTTGTTAGTTTCATAAAGGTCAGTTGGATTTCTTAACACTGATGAAGCTGATTGATTTTAAGGCCTGATCTTTGTAATCACAAAGTAACGGGGGGCTAAGGGGTCGTGTACGACCCTCCCTCTCATCGCCGTGGCCAATCATTATTACATAATACTCATTCTTATCCTGTGTAGGAAGCAATTCACACCAGACCCCATAGCAGCACTAACGCAGCGTGCTCTCACTGTGGGCCCCCGTCAGACGCAGATGGGTCTGTGAATCCCTCATTGTGTCTCTTATTTGGTTGTGAATTTCTTCTCTTTTGCTGGATTGTACAAGTTCTCCACTTTAGTTCTGTCACCAGCTGTCTCAATCCTTCTGTGGGAGCTAGTTTAGCCTTTAGCTTCTCTTACTGCTGCCGCTACTTTTTTAATGTCTCATGCTTTGTGTATATTTTCACTTTTCTATTTACTGTACAACAAATACATATTTATGGAAACGGGTTTTGGTGGCTTAATTAGCAATATCAGCTCTATATCATTATCTAATCTAATATCACTGATGCTAAATACTCTATTAGCATTCTAGAGAAGGAATTAAATTCTCTCACTTCTGACATTGAGTTAAACGCAGCACAGCTCCTGGTACAGACTCACGTGATATCACACATTGATTACTGCAACTCCCTTCTAGATGGTCTTCAAACCATCAAACCATTACAGATGATACGAGACGCTTGATTGGTCTTCAAGCCCAGGTCTACACTCCCTCCCGCCCTCTACAATCTGCCAATGAAAGGCGTCTGATCCAACCTCCACAACAGGGTCCTAAGTCTCTAACTCTTCTCCTCTGTCGCCCCCCGCTGGTGAAACAAACATTTAATCTGCAGAGTGTCTTTGCACCTTTAAGAAAAAGCTAAAGACCCAGCTCTGTATAAACACCGACAACCTTCATGATGATGATGATGATTTTAAGGATGGTTTTGATGCTGATTAGAACTCTCATGAAGATGTCAATGTCGCATTCTGGTCACTTCCTGTCAGCACCTCTGGTCACTTCCTGTCAGCACCTCTGGTCACTTCCTGTCAGCACCTGTGTGTCGGGTCAGACTTACAGCTGTTTGTTTGGCTCTTTCTGACGTCGTCTCCTCTCTCGATCGTTCCTCGTGTTGTTCTTACTCTCTGATCTTTGTCACTTTATAATAATAATAATAATAATTAGACTTTTGAAACGCTTTTCTTAAAGACGCTTAACGAACAATAACAACAAAACAAAACGATAAAAACAATACAGCGAAGAACTAATGTAAAAGAAGCAGGAGGAGCGCTGAGCTTGTTAGTGGTTGTAGGCCATGTTGAAGAGGAAGGGAGGGAGGGGCACATCCCCCTGACCCCCTGCAGGACAAACCGTTAATCTGCGCAGGTTTACGTTGGACGAAAGCGTCTGATAAATGAATTGTAGTTGCAGAAAGTTTGAATGGATTCGCTGATTTGACAGTATAAATGTTCATATCTATCAGTGTCTGACTCACTTTGTTTGAGCCTGCAAGTGAAGTGTGCTTCAGACCCCTCACAAACATTCACATCACTGTGTTTTCATTGATTTATTTATTTATGTTGAATTTAAAACACAGTTCCATTAAAGCGATCATTAAAACTAATCCCACATGGCTCTTAGTGTTAATGAAAAACAAAAGTGTGCACACAGTGGCAGCAGAGTTTCTTCAAATGGAAGGTTTACATAACAGAACGGTTACGTACAAAGATGATATATTCACTGCACCACTGAACAACAATCATCAAAGAAGTTAAGTACAGTCAAGTTTCTGATTAGCTTCACAGCAGGTTTGCTCCTTAATAAGAGCTGAACGCACACACCATGCTGCCAACATTGGATCCTTTTCTTTATACTGCAGAAGTCATTTCCATATTTGGCCGTGCTTTAATAACCGTTCTAAGAAGGCGGACTTGATGAATCTGGTGTCACATTAGTCCATGTTTCAATCCAAATTAATCAAAATCAAAATCAGGATCTAGGATTAATATTATTATTTTTTTGTACTTTTTTTGTAAGGTACTAATGCTAAAATACTACTAAACATTATTAAAAATTCTCTCATTAGCAACTAATGGTGACATTGTGTCCTTAAAGTAGCAGTATGTAACTCTGCCCCCTAGTGTTTAAAATGAGTACTGCAGTCTAAACTCTAATCATCACAGAGAGCTGTCTCCCCCCTCCTCTCACACAGGTCAGCATGTGGTGGACACTGTAGCTTCAGTGTTTAGCCAGCTCTGCATGTGGTGGACACTGTAGCTTCAGTGTTTAGCCAGCTCTGCATGTGGTGGACACTGTAGCTTCAGTGTTTAGCCAGCTCTGCATGTGGTGAACACTGTAGCTTCAGTGTTTAGCCAGCTCTGCATGTGGTGGACACTGTAGCTTCAGTGTTTAGCCAGCTCTGCATGTGGTGAACACTGTAGCTTCAGTGTTTAGCCAGCTCTGCATGTGGTGGACACTGTAGCTTCAGTGTTTAGCCAGCTCTGCATGTGGTGGACACTGTAGCTTCAGTGTTTAGCCAGCTCTGCATGGGTCTGTAAAGCTTTCTGCGTTCTAACCTCTCTCCATGTTTCATCTCCAACATTGATCCTAGTTTGAGCAGCTTTCTGCTGCTGGAGCTTATTAGAAACATGCAGAGGCTTTTTAGCTCGGGTACAATCACTTCTATCTGAAGCAGTTCCACTGCCCGCTTCCATCGCTGCAACACCTGTTCACCTGATAACTGCTCTCATATCTGGCAAACCCAGGGGCGTCCAAAACGGCCTTCAAAGCCCCGCCTACCTTCTCTGGTCCAATCAAATCCAGAGCATTCAGGAGCAGAATCTAAAGTTAGAAGGAGGACATACTGGCTGCTGCATTGTTGTCAGAGAAGCTTCAACACAGCAGGTTTCCTTCATGATCACACAGGAAGAGAGCAGCTCTCTGATTGGACGTCTGATCACAGAGGAAGAGAGCAGCTCTCTGATTGGACGTCTGATCACAGAGGGAGATCAGAAATAAAAGTCATCTCGTCATAATGAATTGATGTCATAAAGAGTCGTAGTAGTGTAATTTGTAAAGGCTGCCTGGAAATGGAAAGTGAACATATTAAGTATGCAGAATGATTCTTCTGTATTATTAAAAAACTCACTGGATTGTATAACTCGTTTTTTAAACTCTTGAATAGTTTAAATAATGTAAAGTCTCAAAGGCTGATCGTTTTTATTTTTGCACAGTTCGTTTTGGATGTATTAAACCGCGCAGCTTTAATTTCACATTTTTATTCCAGAAGAAAAAAACACATGGGGGCCGTTGTGCCTGCAGGGACGAGTACAGTGTGAGAGTTCTGCAGTGGCGTGACCTCCCGTTCCTCGACAGAGCTTCATCTCATGCTGCAAAACAAAAACAACCAGCTAACTTCTTTCATTGACGCTCGCCATTCTGGATTACAGAGAACGCTTTCCTGATGTTCCACCCTCCTTCTCCTCGTTCCATGCATACAGTCGCTGTCTTTGGGTCTTATATATACGTAAAGAGCCGGGCCCCGGTGACGTCTGCGTTTTCTGAGTGAATGCTGATGAGAAGTGAGGCTTTCTGTCTATTCCATTCGCTGTGTTTGGTTAAGACTTGTCAGTCGGAGTGGCATGGCGGCAAAGACGAGGGCCGAGGCGTTATGCAAGAAGGAAGCCATGTGGAATCAGGCCTCGCAAAGAGGAAATGAGTCACTCCATCATGTGCAGAGTCTCTGCCGCAGCCCTGACATCATTACTCTCCTCGCCATGCTCAGCCTAACCACGCCGCTCAGCGGGTGCCAATCATTCAATCACTCCAAATGAAGCGTGGTCGCCATGCACCCGCCGCCTTTTAATTATTAGAATCAAGGCCTCTTTGAGGAGAGCCGCCCCGTGCAACTAAACCGCACGCACACGGTGTAAACAGAGGAAGATCAAACTGCAATAAAGTCCGTTTAATGCGACTAAAGGCGAGTATGGCCCCGTGCCGCCGTGCTGTTGTTACAGCCTGTTATCTCCGTCACTCGGCCTCTGTTCATGTCATTATTTTACATTTATTCAACCATGAAAGAGTTACAGTTTCAAAGCTGCAACACGGTGAAGGTGACCTGCTGTGATTTGGAAAAGTACAGATACTTTTGAAAGAGAGCTGAACATGTGCCGGTTTTCATAGATTGAGTTGTTGGGCTGACACTGGTACGCACGTTTGTCCATCAAAGCAACGTGATTGGTCGTAGAACACCCGAACACAGACCACGACAGACCAGGGTTCATTAGAGTCCACATTAAACCAAGACCAGAGTTTATTACCCAGAACTCCCAGCAGATACGTTGTGCTGGAGAGTCAGTTCCCGCAGTAATCTCACGACAGCATGGTGTATAACTGTCTATAAAACCCTTATAAAGACAACAACTAAAACACATGGGGTCATTTTACTGTTTCCTGTTTTACTTTGAAGATAAACCGGATGTTTTGGGGGTTTTTTTTAAATGCGGTGTCTGACTTCTTGTCTTGCTCGATCTGCTTGCTGCTCCTCGCTCCGGCGTCCTGCTGAAATAGAAGCCTTGCATATCAACTTCTTTGCCGTGGAGGAGACTGACCGAACACGCAAGACTTTAATAGTCACCTCTTAAGACCAAGACCAAGTCAGGCCAGTGACCAGTGTGAGCTCCAGACGCTCATCAAACTGATCCACTTTGACATGCTGGACATGGAACCCACCTCTGAGCCACAGCCACCAAGACCTAACGTGTGTTTGAACTCTTTATTCATGTAGCTCTCAGCTGGAGCAGCCTCTCAGTGTGAGGTCCAGAGCCCGTAATGAGGCCCAGACTACCTGTGTGAGGAGCCGACAGATAAAAGAGGAGAAAGGAGAAGTGAGTCCCCATCAGTCAGCGTACATTAAGTCTGTTTTTCTCTTATCAGCCGCTCCTTATCAGGGCTAGTGAGGTGTAGCTGCAAAACAGCGCCTTTTGTTTTGCAGGTTGGTTGCACAGATATTTCACACTCCTTGCAGTATCTTCATATCAGTGACAATGACAATGCTATCAGGGAAATCTCAATAATCTCAAGTCTTTTGTGGCTCCTGTGAAAAGGCCCCAACATCACATTGAAGCTCTACAATAGACGTCTGCTGTGTGCTGCCTCTGGATGAGACGCAGATAATCGGCTCTGTCTCTTTGTCTGCGTGCCCTTTCGCCAGAGGAGCAGAGCTGCTGCAGTGTGCCGCGCCGCTCAGCCAATCACAAGCCTGAGAACGGCAGCAGGGGTGAATGTGGCGGCTAAATGCTAAATCTGCTGCTGAGGCTTCCGGGGCGATCTAACTGGAGATTATGTGAAGCGGAGTTAGCAGCAATCACAGATAGGGCTGTCTTCGAGGAAGCTCGTTGTGTCTGGTCCACAAAAAGAGTCAAATATTCTCCGTCTTTAGTAACTGAAGCGATGTGCCCGAGGCGGCGTGCATCACCAATCCCTTTATTCTGTTAGCACTTCTTTAATCCCGGCTCTCTGGAAAAAGCTGGGGCCGACGCAAAGTCAAACATTTACGCCTCTCACTGCAAAATGGATTTCTCTTTGAATATGGATGAAATATGAACAGATCAAACCTGTAATCTTCTGATTTGACTGCCAGTGGATTAGGATGAATTAAACATGACATTTTCCAAGGGCTGCATGACAGGTAAATTAGTCAATTCTAACCCTCACTTCATTAGCAGCTCAATTGCACTCGGGGCAAACACTTTGTGAAAAAACACAGCGTGTTCTGTGACTGTTAAAGAAACTTCAAAGAGCAGCGAGCAGGAGGAAACCAGAGAGCTGAAATGTTATGTGGTAAAAAATAAATGAATAAATAAAAGAGGGTGCTGGGGGCGGCGGTGGCCTCGATACGACGGGTCCGCTTCGACACTAGAACGTCTGCGAGGACGTGTGAGGCGACAACCAGGATGACGTGCAGATTTAAACAGCACTACACATCGACCCCACGGTATACTGACGAGGGTGGACGGTTGGCGTGCCGATATCCGCCTCACGCTGGAAACAAGCTGTCGTTCTTCTTCTTCTCGGTGTGAGGACTTTTGATTTCAGCCTGAAAACTTGGAGTCCGGCAGCGAGTCTGACCCGCTGTCAGTCTTCATGCTGTTATGGCGCCCCCTGTTGTCCTGCTCATCTTGTATTTAGTTTCAGACATGTCTCGTGGTTCAGTTAGTTCATTTCTTGTTCTGTTGCTCATTCGCTCATCTTCAATCTTGTTCCACGAGTTTGTATTCTTATTGTATTATTTCCTGGTTCAGTTCTTTATGTCTTCCTGTTTTATTTTGAAGGTCTTGCCCATGTGCATCCTGTCCTAGTCTCCCTCCCTCCCTTTTTGGTTTCCTGGTCTCACCTGTCTGTCACAGCTGTGTTTGATTGGCCCTTGTGTTTTCAAACGATGTCGAGCACAGGACGACTAAGTGCAGATTCAACGGTTCAGTTTTTAAAGACGATCCTTTTTCCTTTACAGCCCTGTAAAAAATGGTTTCTGAATTCTGCCACACATGCAAAACAAATCTTAAAGAAACGTCTCCAATAAGACGGGAGGGACATTAGTTCTGGGGCAGACTTGTCACTGAAGCCATTAAAAGCAGACTTGACGGTGGGTGACGGCTCAGGCTTCAGGGCGGAGGTGAGTAAAGTGTTTGGCCTGTGATCGTCTGCTGGTTCTGAGAGGCTCCAGGGTCTGCTTATGTGTAAGACCGATGACGTGCAAACTAAGTCATTATAGAAAACCAAATTGCAGGAAAGGTCAGACAAAGGTAAAGTCTGTGTGTACTGTAGATAATGGGCAGGCAGTCAGTGGAAACTGCTGCCTATTTATACATCCAGAAGGCGAGGAGCCGCTGGTTCTGCTTTTAGCTCGGCGTCGGTTTCCAGCAGCAGCTCCTCCTGAGGAACATGTCAGCAGCTCAGCGCTTCACTGTGTTCAGCAGCTACTCAGAAAGGAACTGGCTCTGTCACTTTGTGTTGAACAGTCGGAGCTGCATTACTGAGACGAGCGAAGAACTCCCCCAGCTCCCCGACAGGACGCTCAAAGTACTGACTTATTCCACGCCGTCTTATTAAGAGTACGGGCGGGTCACGGGAACTTTCTCTCAGCTGGTCGGTGTTTGGACGTACGAAGGTGGATGTGAGGCTAACGTTTAATCCACCCTGGAGATCAAACGTATCAGCACGCCAGACGTCCTCACAGATCATTTCACGTTGTTTCTAGTTTTGGCTTTTAGCAATGTTTGAATTTTTTTGGCGATCGGGAGATTTAATAGAATCTGTTCAGGGACAACAGATACAAATTAGCCTTTTGGCTAACTCTGGTATACTTACATAGGGTGTTAATTAATATGCATTGTCCCTGTAAAATAAACATAAAATAAGTTTCTTGACCTTTCTTATTAAAGTATAATTTCAATCCCGTTACGTCCGAGTCCTGCAGGTTACAAACTGATGATCACTTCCACCTTTGTATTCTTTTATTCAGGGCCTTGAGGCCGAGGAGCGTTGTTTAAAGAGTTTAAAGGTTTTTAGACTTATCGGTCTTTATACAGAAAGTGCACACAGAGATATATCATCCGTCCTGAATGTACACTAAAAATTGACACATAAGTCACCTCTCTAGACATCTATCTTCCTAAGGCATCCGCAGAGTGTCTGCTAAAATATTTGACTGTGAAGGAAAAATTGCCTGACGCCTCAGCTCACTTTGTCCATTTTTCTTACCTGGAGCCTCCCCTGACCCGACTCCACTCTCCCCTCTCCTCTACATGATTGCAGTGCAGGTGGTGTTGTCGATAAGCCGAAGTCGGAGCAGGCTCCTCAGCCCCCGAAAAAAAAAAAAAAAGAGAGAGAGAGAGAACGAGAGATGAGGGGGAAAAAGTCAGGCAGAGAGTGAGAGTGCCTGCGGGAACGCCGCCTGGCCGAGTGGCTGCAAGCTAACAGAAAAGTAATGATAGGACAAAGGGCTGATTTATTTGTTTGCAGCGATCCTTTATCCATGACACAAGCAGAAGAAACAGCATTAGAAGGATGAAGCTGGTCCAGCACCAGCCGGGAGTGTGGGGAAACAATTTTACAGTCTCACTGCAGAGTGCAGGTAAAAGCTCCCATTCAGACGGATCAGGCAAAAATAGTCCTTTTAACTCCTCCAAGTGACGAGCAGAGGATCGCACTTGGCACTTGGGTGAGTCAACTCTTTACTTTAAACACATCCAACCACATTTTTTTTCAATTATTCCTCCAATCGTTGATGGCTCACGTCCTGCTGTGCAGTGAAAACGGAGCGTGATTTGACATTTCCGACGGAGGGGGAGAAACAGAGCTCGAGTCACGCAGTACAAACGACACCAGTTCATGGCTTTATCTGTCTCTTCAGCCTGTTGCCTTCGCAAAGATGGCCGACTGTCAATCAACCGCTGCAAGATGTAGAAGCCAATCTGATGGCATGACAGCTAGATTATCTCCTTTCCACGCTGTAATGATAATAATAATGACAGGACTGTGCACGGCGTTTGAGTGACGTGCAGTTCAGGAACACGACGCCACTGAGAGCTTTGCATTAAACATGGAGGCAACAAGGAGCCACATTATACAAAAACTTCAAAACAACAATATGCAATATGAACAAAAACAGAACAAAATGATGTTGAATAATGTACCGTCCCTGGTAACTGTTGCTAAGCATGCCAATCTTTCCCTCCTTGCACGAATATACAGTTCAGATATACTGCTGAAAGTGTTTGACATTTCAACAATGGGTTTAGAATTTCACACAAAAGCGAGCTCCTCCAAAGATCCTCCGTTTTGTCGGCTGAAGTGACAGCTGCTAGCAGGTTTCCCTCCACTGACGCTAACTTGTCGAGCTAACAGTCAGAATCAGCAGCAGGTGTGTGTGCACATACGAGCCGCTCCGGCTCCAGAAACGTTCAGGACGCAGTATGAGCGTGCAGTGGTGCAGGTCAATAATAAATGATGTGATGGTTCATTTACATTACAGCGCCTGCATTAAAAACAGGCCGCATCGATTCATGACAGCTGACAGGGAGATATTCACTAAAACGTGCATCCATTAAATGATTTACAGGCCGGATGGATGTTTGTGTCACGGAGGTTTCAGCACACATGGACAGTTCTGACGCTCTCGGACTGGTTCGGGTTCATCAGAGTGACTGAGAGTTTGACTAGTTTGTGTCCTGGGGGCAGTGCAGTGACCCTGGACCAGGACAGTATCAGTCCTGGATGGAGGTCAGGTCAGCATCCATGACTTCCTGTACTCCTCTTCCTGTTTGGTAGCAGACTCACAGACAAACAGAGAAGAGACTTTTTAATGGTGGACTGTCACATGACTGGCAGCGCCTGAGGCAGGACGAACTTCTTGAGCTGAAGCAGGAAGTTCCTCCTCTGCTCAGACTGTTTTTTCCTGCTGTGTCTGTGGGAGGTCCACTTCAGGTCCCGAGAGACTGCAGATCAGGAAAGCTGAAGCTGTCGACAGTTGACGCCGTCCTGCTGAGCGTTGTTATTCAGGACCCGCTGGTTCCCCTCCTGACTGTCATCCCGGCCGCTGACAGTCTGTACTCACACAGCTTCGGACAACGAAGAATTCATCCCTCAGATTGAAGACTAGACTAAGACAGAGCTGAGAAACTGGGAGGACGAGCAGAGGAGAAAGTTAGTTGATCAGACTCAAACAATTACAGCTCTATCCTGTTAAATCAATTAGATCAAGGAGCACAGTCGTCAGCATGGGAAATAATCATGAGCAAATAAACATGAGGACGGACTCGCACACGGGGAACAGAACACAGGAGGACAGCCGGGAGTCTTAATTGAGAAAATATTTATTGAATCATAATCGGTCTGGACAGATGAACAGTATTTATGTGGATGTTTGAGTCTGTCTCTGATCTTCTTTATGAGAAGGCTGCAGGGTGAGTCCCTCTACATGTGCTTACCTCCTCAGGTGCAGCTAATCACTGATGAAAGGCTCGCCACGCGCCGCTGTGCACCGGGACCCAAACATCTGGTCATCTGTAGACCTTTAGTACAGCTTACAGTTCAACAGAGAGGTTCTTCACATAAAACAAGGACCATCAGGTCTGACTGGCATTTCTCTCTTTTGGATCAACCAATCACAGCTCACACCTCGCAGCAGGCAGGTATCGTGATGGCTCGCCTACCTGTCGCTATGCATCCTGTTAGCGTGACAAGCTAGGCTAGCTAAGCGACAGATGCAGCCCTGAGATTGACTGACTGTAACTCAGTGATGTTTCACTTCTGGTTAAAACAGACATTTTTGCCGACTACTAATCCGTGAAATAAGCGTGTTGATGCATCAGTGTTTTTCTGATCTTTGGGGCGACTCGGGACGCGGTGCTTGAAAACAGGTCGGTCCCGGTCCAATTGCGACGTGTGGTCTCCTCACACAGACTCAATCTGATGACTTCAGTGTGGAGGAACTTGACCTGCCTGCACAGAGCTCTGACCTTTAACCCCTCTGAGCACCTTCGTGGCCAATGACAGCGCTGATTGCTGGCCAGGTGTTTTTTTTATCCAACATCAGCGCCTGACCTCAGAAATGCCCTTTTGGCTCTGATTCACAGACGCTCTGCACAAACCTCGTGGAAAGCCTTCTCTGGAGAGCGGTGGCTGTTTTGGCTGTAAAACCATCACATCTTGAAAAGCTGCCCAAAATATCCATTTTTTTCCTGTGTAGGAGTGTGGGAGACTTTTTTTCTCCAAACAAACAACCGACTGTTTCTGACAAACACATTCCTTAATTTCCCATGGCTGATCGAAGTGCGGCGCTGGATGCCTGTGTGCAGCGAGTCGCCCACTCATCTCCGTGAGCAGCAGGATGTAAAACCAGAGCGACTTGACCGGTGTGCGTCTTTGCCACTCTGGATGTTTTTCCATAAAAAACAACATCAGCAGGCGGCACAGCTCGCTGCCCACCAGCGTCGTTTTCCCCTCCACTGACTTCTCACCGGACGCTCCAGCTGTGCAGCACGCCACTGGTGTGTGAGCTGGCAGGAATAAGGAAGATCATTGGTGTTTGAATCTTTATGAATGTAGAGTCCAGAAGTCTGAACATCAGTCCAGTGAGACGCAGACAGAACATGCAGCGAACACATGTGTTCATGGAATCATGATTCCTGTCCTGGGAGCTGGAAGTGAGGCCTGGAATCATTCGCGCCCTCTGACAGACTCAATGAGACTCATCATGCTCATATTAGCGTCTTTAGCGTCACCCTGTCATCTGTATCATATTTACTGTTGTATGTAGAAGTCTTTCTTTATTGTTCTACGTTTGTACACGGAGGACTCAGCTTATTCAAGTGATCTGATGCCGATGACCACATCAGTTTAGAGAATAAAACATCAGGGACTTCGTCGTCCAGACGTTTGTTGGGTGCAGTGAAGTCGTCAGTCAGTCATTAATGAATCATATATCGTACGGCGCCAATTCATAACAAGCGTTATCTGGAGGCGCTTTACAAAAGAAGATACGGGAAGATTTCTCCTTCTCCGTGCATGAACGAGGACGGCGGTGGTTCGACAGTCCGATGGTGGAGGCTGGACGTCAGGGACATGGGATGGTTGCAGGGGGACGCACTAACAAGTCCTGAGACATGAGAGCTCAGGTGGTCAGTCACTAAGGTTCACAGATAGTATGGAGTCATCAGTCGAGGATTCCTTCAAATCCTTTCAATCCTGGTGAGATCTCAGGATGCTCATCGCTCCTCTCTCTGTGGTGTCTTAACACTCCTGCCGCCCCATTGGTCAGTTTGTCCTTCAGGCGTCCTACACCCGCTTTACTCTGATCTGATGGAGATAGACACCCGGCAGTCTTACCATCGCATTAGCATAGCGTTTAGTTGTGTTGAAGTAGGAGTTAACTATGGACATCGGTTGTGTCATTGTTTAGCCCGACCCGGTACATGTGAGAGTCACACATCACCCCGGGCCGTAGAAACGAGCCGCCCACATCAGGCTGCTTGTGGTGGCGGGTCTCAAACATTTGTGGGCGGTGTTTCTAAAAGCCGGACTGACGTGGGCTTTCTGCAGCAAGCTGGTTGTTTGAGCGGCTACACACCATGTCAGATTGTGATCAGTGAATCCTCCTGTGATTAACGGAAGAAGAAAAAGAACGCCACAGTTCAACCTTCCTCCTACTGTGGAGCCAACATGTGCACAAAGCCGGGGCGTCACAGGAAGCTCTGCCCACAGTGGCACCAGAGATCTGAAGCACCACCGGCTAGCGTGCCAAACAAGGCGCTTTATTAAACACACAGGGTTTAAGGAGCTAAAATAATCCCCGACAACAGAGAGAGGAGAAGAGGCAGAGCATCCAAGCCCAGATCAAAGCAGCAACAACACAGTAGGTTTCTGTGATCCGCCGCTCCGCAGCTCCTCACCTGTGTGTACATTTCCCACAAACGGCCTCCGGTGCTGATCATTAGCCGTGTTCTGGAGGAGCGGGCCGGATCGTTAGGAAACGCCACGCTGTTAGCTCTCTGCATCTGGGGTCACACTGCTGTTTGCTTTTCTTCTTTTGCTCAGTCTTATCTGCTCTCCTCCAAACATTTATCAACTTCCAGCTGTCAGGGGTTTTTTTTCTCCTCTTGTTGTTTCATAACTTGTTCAGATGGTCGAGCTGGAAAAACTCACCACCGTGTCAGCGCTGTGTTTGAAACTGAGCGCTTCAGTATACATTTCTAAGGCTGCCTGTAGCCGCGCTTTAGCCCAGATCAGCTTTACCCAGAGGAATTGTGGGTAATGTATGGAGGTGGTGATTCTTATTATCAATTAACATAATTCTATAAAGGGGGGGGGGGAGCGTGGACCGCCCTGCTCTGCTGAGCTTTGATCCCCTGCAGTCCTACTTACTCAGCGTTAAATGAAAAGATTTCCAAACCACGACTGGCGGTGTTTGTGTTCCGAGGCTTTTAAACGCCGTTTAGACGTTCATGTTTGGAAAGAAAGTGTTCGATTTTCCAGGTCAGTGATTTTCCAAAAGCTTCCCCCCAACATTTCCTGTGCAGAAGTATGAACTCTGCAGCTGATAATGAACAAGGTGGCCTGACTGCAGGGAACACAAATGAGCGGATCAGCCAGCGTGCACACACACACACACACACACACACACACACACACCCTGTCCCAGTGTGCTACTGTCTCAACTCATCAACAGTAAAATGAGATATCTGAACTTAATGCAGCGAGTTATTGATTTGGCTCTACGATGTAATCAGGACCCCGGCATGTTGACACACAAACATTACACACCAGAAGTCTGCTCTCCAGGGATCGCTCCGACCCGATCCAATCAGGTGCGTCGATGACTCACCGTATTGTTAGACTATAGGTCACCTTTTTGCAGAAGCTGAAAAGAAGGCGTGTGGCGAGCTCCACCTTCCAGTTCAGTGCTGCAGCGTGGTTTTGTTGATATTTTTTACATCTCCAACATTTATCGGACCCGTGGATGTTCTTTTGATCGACACACAAATTGCTGCAATTTAAGACACAACGATGGAATGAGATTTTTCACTTCTATATTTTCTCTTTTGTGAGTGTTTATCAGCAGAAGAATAAAATGTGAAAGATACTCAAACAGCGGCCGAGTGAACCTGAAGAAAACATCAAAAATAAGAGGGCTGTGTTTTTCTGCGGTGGTTAAAGGATTGATGGGCTGTTCCTTCCTGCTGAGGCGTCGTGCAGAGGCAGCCTGATATTCTCTGCTCGAGCCACAGTGTCAGATCCAGTGAGCACCTGATGATAATAAGCAAGATCCACCTGAGGAAATCTATTCTCATTACTCGATACGGCACGGTGGACGTATCGCATGCATTATTCATGCTGCCTGCAATATCTTCTTGACCTCTGTGAAGGACGTTTGGACAGACATTCATCCCAACAAAATTGGCCAATCACAGCCTCCAAATTGGACATATGCAAAATACAGAGGTGGCGTACGCTGTTGAATAATGCGCGTCTCTGCTGTGAGAGGGAAGTTTACGCTTAATGATGGCTGCCTGGCTCAACCTGATTGGCTGAACGTAGCTTTGACCTTTGACCTCCTCACATTTGAACGCCTCACGGCTGACCTTCCTCTGTTTATTTCAAAGAAAATATACCCTTCCTTTTTTAAGTGACACATCTACTGTAGGGCAACATGAGCAGTCACGTTCTGACACAGTTCTTACATAATTATTGATTTTTTTTTTGCAGCATGTTGCTAATTAGGTAGCGTCGGCTTTGTTGGATGCGGTGCAGCTGCAGCTTGTTATGGCTTCCTCTCTGCTGTCGCTAATGGAGAAGGTGAAGCGTGCGCAGCTTGGCGGACGCAGCAGGCTGACGTTCATGTTGCTCTGAAAGACGAGATCTGAAGGTTTCTCCTGTCCTTTTTTAACCTCCTGGCGAGAAAGCGCTCTTTGATGGCGCTCCTGTGGACTCCCCACCATAAACACAGAGCTGCAGATAATTCCACATGAACTGGTTTCATTCAGACCTTCTGATTTTATATCGTCAGTTCAGTAAAACACTTTGTCGCCATGAAAACAACGTTAGCGTTAGCGTTAGCCTTATGGTCGCTCCACGCTGATGTGGTGTTTACCAAACCAGATCAATAAGAAGTGACAGAAAAGGATGTGTGTCTAAGATCATTCATAATAATGACTAACACAGCCCAGCTGCTCGCCAGGGGGAGGCGCTGCTTGAGGACTAGCATAGCGGGTAACTCCTTGTGGCCCCAGATCAGTATAGGGGGCCTCTGAGGGCGAACACACTTAAACTAAAGCAGGGGCCCAAAATGTGCCCTGAGAGGGCCCTATCTGACAGCACTCACTCACGTTGCCCTGCTAAACGCTACATGCATTGATGCTGCATAAACCAAAGACTGTCAATAAAGTCAACAAAGGAAGATGGAGGAGGAATAATCTGTTTGTAGGAGACGGCTGCAGCTCATGATGCTCCACTACCCTGATTTAAACCAGACCAAACGAGTGCTGCTGCTAACGTTGCTAACTGGGCTTTTTACACACACGCACACGCAGACACACACACACACACACACACAGAGCAGAGGAGCAGTGAGAGCGTTGTGGACTTGGCGTGCTCGTGGCAGCTCTTACTCTGCGTTTGGATGAAGATGTTTCTGAGACTCTCACTGTGACAGGATTCTTCTTTGAAACAGAGGAGGATTAAAATCCACCTACATGCAGACTTGACCTCTTTATTTGTTTTGTGCTGTGTCACTGCTACAGTCATATTTCTGTTGGTGAAGAAATCACCTGAATGCAGCTTGTTGGTCGAGTGTCACAGCTGCCACTCTCCGTCTGTTTCCTTGAGATAAAAGTATTTTGTGTCTCTTTAAAGGACTTCACAGAAATGGAAGGATATGGACAGCATTACTTTATATTGAGGCTCAGCATAGCAGCTCCACACAAATGCAAAACAGCCAAAAGAGCTTTTAGCATGTTGTTGTGCCACAGCTTGCTATTTTCCCACAGATATATCAAAACAGCCGTCTTCTCAGATCTTCTGCCAATACTGCAGGAAGAACCTCTCTTTTGATTTCAATAGGCAACAAGGCAGCTTTGAAAGTCCAACAATATGGCCCCCGATACTTTGGGACAGATGGATCTCTGGAGGTTTGATTGCTGTTTGTTTTTTTTTTGTTGAGTTGCTCTTCTCGTTGTGTGTTTGCAGCCGTCTGGACGGCGTGGAGTTCGAGTGCGGCTGTGATATCCGTTGGATCCAGCTGTGGCAGCAGAGAGGAGAGGCCGGGCTCCACACACAGATGCTGTACTGCAGGAAGGGAGCCACCAAGATACGCCTGCACAACATGTACATCAACAACTGTGGTAAGAGCGGGGGGGCGATGGGAAAGTGGAGGGTGAGAAAAAAATGTCTGACAGAAGACGACAGGACAAGCAGGAGCAGGAAAGGAAGGGTTAAAAGGTGAAGGAGAGGAAGGAGAAGAGGAGCGAGGAGACGAGGGGAGATGAGGGGAGGGGGGAGGTGTGACAGAGTTCAGAGGGTGAATCTGATGTGAGGAGCTGTGTGTTGATTCTGACAGAGGCTGTAGACTCTGCAGTATTATCTCTGCTGGTGACTCATCCCTGACATCCAAAGAGTGTGTGTGTGTGTGTGTGTGTGTGGGGGTGGATTTGTGTGTGTGTCTATATGTGGATGCGTAACCCATTTTCTTCTTTGTACTAATTCTGTTACATTAATGAAAAGTGATTAAGTGATTTGGTGTGAAAATGTGTAGACAGGTGTGTACTAACATGAACAACACTGTGTGTGTGTGTGTGTGTGTGTGTGTGTTACTAGACTTACCAGAGATCAGTGTGAGCCACAGCAGTGTGTTGGTGATGGAGGGCGACAATGTGACGGTGAGCTGCAACGGATCTGGATCACCGGTGCCTGAAGTGGACTGGACAGTCAGCGGCCTGCACTCCATCAACACACACCTGGTGAGAAACGCACACACACACACACACGCACACACACACACACACACACACACACACACACACACACACACACACACACACACACTTTTATTTGAGTGTTTGCATTGTGTTATACGTGTAATCCTCTCGATTTGATCGAGGGGCTGCCACGTTGTTGGAAGAATGACATCCAGAAGGGATTTTTGAGCTGTAGCTAAAATAATTAAATATATGTCACAGCTTAAAGGTCCAAGCAGTGAGATCTGTAGTGACTGAAATGATGAGATGACCTTCAGGGTCAGGTGGACGCTGCTCGCTCGCCGCCATGAGAAACAGCTCCAGGATCATGTTTACCCTGACTGGAACGAATGGCACATTTTAGCTTGTGTCAAATAATCAAAAATCAAGTCGAGCTAACAGAGTTAAAAACATCTGGAGAACAGCTGGAGCCTATGATCCAGCTGTTTTTAGCTCTCTAATCAATGTGTGTGTGTGTGTGTGTGTGTGTGTGTGTGTGTGTGTGTGTGTTTTTATGCCGATGCTGAGCTGGTTCGGTTTAAGACCGAGGAGCCCGGGCTGAACCCACAGTGAGTCGGCTAACTCGCTAATCTGGCTCTCTGAGACGGGCCTCAGGGGCGTCACATCTGAAACAGCGGCAGAGAGATAAACAGCACACAGAGGAGAACAGCAGTTTGTGAAATCACTGTGCGGCTGCATTTGTCATCCGTGTCTTTAATGCTTTCAGTGACTGCACAGAGGAAAGTTACCTCAGCCTCAGGACGGATGTCTCCGGGGAGACAGATAGTGGAGCTCATCAGGATGAGTCAAGTGTTGGGTAACATGTCCAACTAAGGACAAGGAGGGAATCATAAGCATTATGTATGCTCACTTAAAGGACCAATCAGAGAGCTGCTCTCTTCCTGTGTGATCATGAAGGAAACATGCAGCAGCCAGTATGTCCTCCTTCTAACTTTAGATTCTGCTCCTGAATGCTCTGGATCTGATTGGACCAGAGAAGGTAGGCGGGGCTTTGAAGGCCGTTTTGGACGCCCCTGGGTTTGCCAGATATGAGAGCAGTTATCAGGTGAACAGGTGTTGCAGCGATGGAAGCGGGCAGTGGAACTGCTTCAGATAGAAGTGATTGTACCCGAGCTAAAAAGCCTCTGCATGTTTCAAACTACTTTACAATTTAGACTGCAGTACCCATTTTAAACACAGAGCTACAAATTGCTTTTTGAGCCTTCATATTATTGAATATCTATCTTTTATCTGCTCACCTTCTGCAGTCTAATGTTTACTGGCCGAACATCCACTCCATCAACCTGACTCTGTTCAACATCAGCCGCGACGACAACAACTTCCAGCTGACCTGCATCTCAGAGAACGTGGTGGGGATGACCAACTCCTCCATCCAGCTCAATGTCCAATGTGAGTCCAACTTCTCCTCCCACTTCCCCCTACAGGAACCTCAGACTGCACTGCATCACTCACCCGTCTGCAGTAAACACATTTCTGCTTCTCCTTAAAGATGACTCTGTGCACCTCTGGGCTTAAATCAGCACATTAATAAGCAACATCATTCCCTTACAGTTGGTGTTAATGCTGCCCATTTGCCCCGTTAAAGACGCTTTGTTGACACACAATATTTGCTCATTCAGACTAATTTGTATAATTAATCTCATATTTGCAGAGCTTTATTGTTTAACACAATCAAGGTCAACGGTGGGGCTTCAGGGATCTCCTTTTGTTTCACATTTAATGAAGTAGCTTAGCCCGCGGTGTGTGCGTACTGTGAGAACAACGACATGTAAGAAAATGTATAATGCGTCCACACTGAGCAAACACCATGTAACTAGAGGGGCTTTAATTTGACTTTAAAGGGATCTCTTAGGTTTAACATGAACATTGTTGAAGTAACCCTCAGTCTGATAAATGCTGGTTGTTTTTTATAGTTTTAAAGGGGAAGTACATCCATATCAGATCATTTCTGTTAACTTCTTTTATGACCTAATGAGGGAGAGAAGATGTTAAAAAGTGCTGCTGCTGGTTGGATCTGCAGCTATTTGCCATGTCCAATAATGGAAAAATATCTGAGGTTGCATCAGGTTGCATCTAGCGTTTGATGGTGCAGTCTGCACTCGCTCGTGTCTTTTTAGGCGTATTTGTCACACCGGTACAGACGCAGCGCACTCTTATCACATCTTCTCCATCACATGTAACGGTGAGGGAGAAGCTGGAGTCCTGCTGGCTGTGTTGTTGTCAGAGCTGTGTTTACATGGACGGGACGGCAGGCTCCTCCCCTTGTGTATAAAAGCTGTTTGAGTCAAGAAGAAGAACATACTCACTGATTATTAGGATGGAGAGTTTTTACATCATTCTGTGTCAGTTTACATGAAGCTACCAGCTAACTAAAGAGTGCTAACATTAACATGCTAACAAGCTACCAGCTAACTAAAGAGCGCTAACATTAGCATGCTAACAAGCTACCAGCTAACTAAAGAGCGCTAACATTAGCATGCTAACAAGCTACCAGCTAACTAAAGAGCGCTAACATTAGCTTGCTAACAAGCTACCAGCTAACTAAAGAGCACTAACATTAGCATGCTAACAAGCTGCCAGCTATCTAAAGAGCACCAACATTAGCATGCTAAAAAGCTACCAGCTAACTAAAGAGCGCTAACATTAGCATGCTAACACAACAATGCAGCTCGAGCCGAGGAGGATTTTCTCTGCTGCTTGAGCTTACTGGTGATTAACTATGATGCGTTCTTAATGATGACTCTTGGTGGGAATGTGAGAGGATGAAGGTGAGAGGAGAGCGGAGGCTTCAGTTTGGAGGAGGTGTGGCCAAACACACTTGTTTTGGTTTCAGGATGCTGCTAAAGGGCGACATCTACTGGATCAATAAGTCACACACTCGTCCTTTAAAGGCTCTTCATACAGCATGACAATCTGAACCATCTGCTAATGCAACCCATGTGATATATGCTAAAAAATCAACAACATAACAATCCCGCGCCTGTGGGAGAAGTGCAGATAAACGGCTTTATTTCTGCATCAAAGTGTTGGAATGACAAACTGAAGCTTCTCCGCTGTAGAGCCGTGAGGCTGGTGTGACCAGGCGTATGTGTCATGTAGTTTATCCAAGATTAATGCAGGGTCAGTAGAGGTTTGCAAAGTGTTGAATTCAGCATGGACACGGTAGTGAGTCACAGCCTCCATCCAGCATGAAGCAACTGAGCTAATCATCAGAGTGCTGACTGAAGGCTTCAGATGTGACATCGGCTTTGTCTGAAGATGTGCAGCTCAAACACGAAATGATTATTTTATCAGTTGTAGTAAAATGTCCTTCTGACCACGTGCACCATGGGTTGGTCTAATCTTCATAGTTTCGGGTTGGATGGATGTTCCAGTTTCGTGAGAGACGGCACAGTTTGAGGAAGGTGGTATTAACTCAAAGTGTCGATGTGACATTTGTTCACTTGACAGCTTCATTGTGAGGCTGCTGCCAGTCAATTATTTAGTGAGGCATTCATCAATGTCTGCTGCACCTGTTTGTTCAGAGACGAGCCGCTGCAGATAGACAGCAGCAGTCGGCTCTGTTCTGAACACGCCGCTGACTGTGAATGTGAACGACCAATGAGAAGAGTCCACAGAAAGCCAGAGGTAATAATGTTTGAAAAACAGCGCAGTGCCAACACCGTCATTATTCTCTATATTCATAAAACCAGTGTTTTTATGAGCAGGACATGTTTAATTCAACATGTTTATATGAAATGCATCTGCACAAAGGGATGTATATCATTCGCATAAAAGGTCAGCGTTGGTATTTCTATATCTTTGGATGTATGTAGCAGTTAAAGCCATGACCTTCCAGATTCATAAGATTACGTTTTTTCATTCAAACTGAGTCTCGTACCTCCTCACACCTCCATATTCTCCTTAAAAGTCACATTATGCACCATGTTTCTCTGCAAACCCCCCAATGATGAGAAAAGTCCGTCCTCTGTGTGTGCACAAACAGACTGTTTATGACATCACAAAGGGCAGTAGCCCCTCCCCCAGGTGGGTGACACTCCCACAGCTAGGTGTTTGTTCTGCCCTCTGAGTCTGCCTTCTCACCGTAAACAATAGGACATGGAGCCAGAAAGCAGCGAGTACACCCGAGCCCTTCCAGAGAGGGGGCGTGGTCAGACACAGCTCATTTACATATTTAAAGCTACAGACACAGAAACAGCCTGTTCTGAGCAGGGCTGAAATAGAGGGGTTTATAGACATGATCAAATACAGGATCAGAGTGTTGCATCAACCTGTCAGTAAGGTGTCGATGTAAAATCAGGGTCTGTATACAGCAGGATATCTGTTAGTTAGTACGTTTGTTGTTTTCCCCTGAGGGGAAATTCTTTTGCTCTGTTTCATATTTCATATTCAGCAGAGTTCCTCAAGAGCGAGCAGGACGGGGTGGTGACGTTTATATCCTGTGACGGGCGAACAACTGTAGACTGTCTGAAAGAGTCGTGTGATCTGCCTGCATTTTGTTTCCTGTTCTCCAGCATGTTCTTCTCCACTTAGTATCAAGACAAATCCTCTCATCGTTGAGTCCCCCTGGCGTGGATCCTCTCTGGCTGTGAGGTGCATGAAGTAAAAGAAGAAACTGTTAAATACTAACGTTGTCGCTCCGTGTAAGGAGGCTCAGGACCTCGAGTGCCGGCGGCTGGGAGCCCGACTCCTTCTCCTTCTCCGGCTTCTGACTCTGTCAACGGTCCCTTCTCTAAAATAAAGGCACAAAAAGCCCACAAATAAATCACAGAAATAACTGCACTGTAATAGATAACTGTTTTAATAGACGGACGACATGGCCCTCTGAATATGTCACAGCATCAGATCAGAAACATTTGAGTGTGAAGGATTCTGTTCGTTAGTGAATCAAAGAACGAGGACGTCCAGGAAGACGAGTGTTTGTTCTGACCGTGTGGTCTGTACCGTCTGGACGCTTGGAGCCAGGAAGAGACATCGTTCTTCTCTCTAATGGCAGCTTTGATGGACTTGTTTTGGAGGCTTAAATATATCATGTATTAATGACGAGAACAGTGTAAAAGAGTGATTCACAACAGGAAAAAAAACCTCCTTTATCAAGCAGAACAGGAGAATTATGCAGGTACGTTGAGAATGCAATGAGGTGTTGCAGAGTCACAAACCAAGTGAAATTGATGTCGCCAATTAGCAAGAATAAACCCTCCAGCCTGCACGAAAGCTGAGCCATGATCTGAGCGCAAAGACACAAGAAAAAAAAAAACATAACCGTCAGCAATGATTTGGTAAGCGTCACAATGTGCTGACTATATCCAGCCTGTGAATTACAGCATGCATGTCAGCTCTTACATAAGTTCACCCTGTGGATTAGCTCGGGGAAGATTAGGGACACACTCTATTCACAGCCAATATTTATCAAAGGTGCCTGACATTTTTCTCTTTGTAGCGCGCTAGCTGATGTCGAGCACAATCTATTGTGGCTGTTTGTAATGCATCACGCTGCAGGACAGGGGCAGATTTGTCACCAATTCAAACACTCCCCACTGAAGCAGAGCTGCTAAGGACTATGCAGGAATGACAGATTGACTTTGCAACATCTTGTCTTCAGGGCTTCCTCCGCACGGACGCTATGGATGTACATCTCCAGGCAGTTTCCCTTTCTGTTGACACTCTCTGCTGGTGCTGCAAATTAACTTATTAATTTTTCACCACATGCTCTGATGGTAATTACATTTCCTCCCCTGTGCAGCCTATTGTCTCTGGAAATGTCATAAAATAGCTCAAACTGCTTCTCTGATTAGAGAGTAATCTGATTGACAGGGAAATTACCAACCGTCAAGTAACATTCTCTGCATTCAGAGATGACTTCCCCATTTTAGAGGAACTGTAATTAACCACAATGCAAATTCTGCAGAGCCTTTGTCCTGTCGCTGTCTCAAACAATAGCCACTCCACGGCTTCGTGGACTTGCATAACTTCACGTTTTTACACAACATATAACTCTCGATTTAGAACCACGCGCTGACTTTGTGAACGGCTCTTTTCCCTCAGCTGCTGCAGAGCTTGTAGCTGCTGTCGGCTCGTCGGCTGTTCGTGGCAGCTCACATACAGTAGATTCCTTCTTGGACATCAAACCCCTGCAACATTCACTCCACTGTTCCACTCAACCTTTGATGATCAAACTATATCGTTTAAATCCTCATGAATAGACCAAACCGACATTTAAAACATTTAACACGTATATTTCGTATATCTCTTTTTTTATAGTTATCATCAACAAGACTCGAAGATTGTCTCAGAAAATCTTTTAATCGTTGGTTAACTCCCCGAGGTGATTTAAACTCACACGGTTCGTTGCATGAAATAATTACAACAAAAACATCCTTTTAATTTATCCCTTTATGAATCTCAAATAAACTAAAGTCCCAACCAAACTGATATATCAGAATATATCTTAAGATCCATGGAAGATCAGTTTAAATCGTCTTTTTAGTGTTTTTTATTAATCCACAGAAACACAAGGAAGTGATCCATCGACACAGACGTTCACTTATCCAAAAAAACTCAAAATACTTAAAATAATCCAGCAAAGAGGCGATCGATCTCTGGAGTATCAGAAGAAACAAGTAGCATCTCCCCTGGATCCAGGCGGATGAATACGCCGCTCAGTCTTTGTCTGTGTAATCGGAGGAGGGAATCTTTCTTTGAGACTTTTCAGAACTACTAAACTCCGTTCGATCTGCAGAGTCTCTTTGCACCTTTAAGAAAAAAATAAAGACCCAGCTCTGTTTGAACAAAGACGACCTGAAGGAAGATGACGATGATGAAGATATTTACAGCTCTGCCTCTGGTCACTTCCTGTCAGCACCTGTGTGAAAAAGGTTTTAATGAATAGTGATGCGGTCAGATACAGGTTAAGGTATCTGACCCCCCCCCCCCCCCCCCCCGGACATAGACTGTAAAACATGGAGGTAAATCACGTCACCCTCTGATTTGTAAAACAGAGTTTTAAAAGCTCACAGCTACAACACACCCACGTATCTCTGTTATCAAGAAGGGATGAATTATAGATGACATATCCCGTCCTCAGAACACTTTCTTTAATCCAGCTTTGAACTTGTTTCTCTGGGAAGTTTAACATGCGTGTTCGTGGCTCTTTCTAGCTTTAAGTGCACATTATCAGTATTAGCTTCAACTTTCTTTTTTTTTAAGTTTGCTTTTTTTCGATAAGATACCCTCGGCACAGAGATAATAAGAGCGTCTTTGTCCAGAGGCGGTGCTGACTGACTGTCCCTTATAGAAGAACCTCTGAGTCCATGTGTTGACTCTAATCTGGACAGGTATCTCTGTGCTGCGTCTCCCAGGTTCGAACCTTCATGGCAGCATCCTTCAGCCTGGAGGGAATATGTAGGGAGGTCTGTCCTGTGCTGCTCTCCTTGTCCCCGGCAGCCATGATGTCCTATCTGTAGTCTGAGGCTGCAACATGGCATTCCTAATGAGCCAGCAGTGTTACCGCTAGATAACGTAGCACAACTAGCCTTGTATTCTCTCTGATCAAAGCCGTGTACTTATCAAAGCTTGTCATCTGTTTGAGCTCCACGAGGACACCGTGTTGTTACGGACCAGTACGGAGCGCCGTTCTGATTTGTATTGTATTGACTGAGACTGGGCTGACAGCCACGCTGACGGGAAAATGGATCGGCCCCTAACTGTCCATCAACGGGAGAATTTAGTTTCTTGCTCTCTCTCTTTCTGTCTTCAGGCCGAGCAGATCCCTTCATGCCCATCGTCCTCCCTCCTCTCCGATTCTTTCTCTCATCTTTATCTTTTCTCTTTCTTCCTGTACTCAAATTCACAGCTCTGCTCACACCCCCTCACCAGCACGCTCAAACACACACACACACACACACACACACACACACACACGCCTCAGCCTTTAGTTCAATTGAATGACTTTATTGTCACTATTGTCTAGCAGGAACAAAATCACCAAGGCAATTTATGAAACGACAGCTTTCAAACATTAATAAATGTTATTTTTTTCCGGTGTCTGTCCTGGATGATTATTTGGTTTAAAACAGAAGCGTTCCACTCTGCAGCTTCAGACAGTTATGATCACGAGTGCTGAAATCAACAGCTACTTTTATTACGATTTAATTTGACTCTCATTTATAAATGAATCCAACACAGCGTGTGAGAGGAAATGCAGCAGTCAGATTAAAGACTAGAGCCCGGGTCACATGACACCTCGTCACACTGAAGGTCACTCACTTTGATTAGGAGGGTTCAGTCCGTCAAGCGGGCCGTCTGGGTTAGAATCCGGTAACAGACAAATGAATGGCGCCTTATGAGCGCGTGTGGAGGCGCTCTTTTATTTATCCTATGAAAACGTCCAATCAGGCGAAACATTCAAACAGCAGCGTCTCCGTCTCTGTAGCGTCCTCCTCCATCTTGGATAGATTGATAACAACACATCTGTGTTTACGTCATGTCTTCCCACCACAGACTGCCCCGCCCGTCTGTCCGCCGGGGACGGAGCGACTCAGGAAGATTTCAGAGTCGGGCTGAAACGCCACTTTCAGGCGTGCGTGTGTGAAAACAGCGTTCATTGATTAACGTGTTGCACAAAACAGCATCTGTGTGTGGCTGCAGGATTCTCCTAATGACATCACATGTGCAAACATTATCTCGCCATATTAGCAGATTGCTCACTCATGCTCCTATAGAAACGGCATTCAGTAACAGACAAATCAGCGGTGCCTAATGAATGTGTGTGTGTGTGTGTGTGTGTGTGTGTGGAGGCGGCTGGGTAGGTTTGGCGAGGGGGCGGCTGGTTTGTAGAACAGACAGAGAGAGACTGCCAGGTATTACCGTCTGCCAAATATTTCCTTTTTGATGATGTAGCTGCAACAGTGACTCAGTGCAAAGACAAATCAGGGGATGAATTGTTCCTGAAATGTATCTGATGGTATTAAAGTGATAAATTGCCTCTCGGCTTGGCGGCGTCGTGGATTTAGAGGTGTGTTTCTGTATGTCAAAAAGAGGTTCTCTGTGCTCGTTCACGCAGACGAGATTTCTCTGTCTTTTTCCAGCCAGATGAATCCCTCTCTCTGCTAACTCTCCTGACCCTCCCACTTTTTTTACTGCAATACAGAAAACACACAGTGAGGAAACACACCTGCCTCCCAGCTCACATGTCTCCTGGAACAAGACTCGACCGCTCTTTGATCATGTCTGTAAACCCCTCGAGAACAGGCTGTTTCTGTGTCTGTAGCTTTAAATATGTAAATGAGCTGTGTCTGGCCACGCCCCCTCTCTGGAAGGGGAATGTGACGTTCTGCAGAGGGCAGACTTTTTGTGGTTGTGACCCTTTCATGAAAACGCTCTGTCGTTCAGCGAGATCAGTTGAGTCATGTTTAATGAAGCCAGCTAACCGACACACACCTTGTTACTGTAACACTCATTAACTCATCTTCAAACAGAATCTGCCAGCGAGGTAACTTGTTTTGATTTTCTCCTTGGTCCCTGCAGTCCCTCCTGTCATTCTGAGACTGGCGGAGCCCGAGCTGCGCCACGACACCTGCATCGAGTTCACGGTTCGCGGCTACCCTCACCCTAAGCTGCGTTGGTTCCACAAGCACAAGGAGATTCTCCAGAACGATTACATCCGCACTGAGATGGACTTCTACCAGGACTACCTGGAGGGCTGTCTAACTTTCCAGAACCCGACGCACATCAACAACGGAAACTACACCCTGGAGGCCAGCAACCCTCTGGGAACGGTTACAAAAACGGTGTATGGTCACTTCCTCATGGCGCCGGGCCCCGAAGACGAGGGTGAGTGGATGCTTCCTGACAGGTTGCTATTCTTTGCAGGGCTCGTGGCAGCGATGTCCCCACAATCACAGTCAAGAGTATACTCAGGGGTGAAATGGCAGCTATACGAAGGGTATTAACACACTTTTTTACCGCCTGAACATCCTTTTTATTCTTCTGGATTTTAATAAGCGTAAGAGGAGAGAAGAAATCCTGCCAACTTACTCCCCAATTCCCAAAAGAGCTGTATGGCCCACTTCTTGGGAAGAGTCTCCTACTAGTTGAATTTCGTGTTTAAACTACCTGTTGGGAGAATTACAGGTTTCTTTCCAGGTGGGAAACTATTGGGAGCTTTTAGTTGTTATTAAAAATCTCCCTACAGCCGATCCCTGCTGGCTGGATCACAGCCAGGGTTCGTCCACAGTTCAATCAGGTAGATGTTTCACTTACAGTTCACAGCGAGTTCACAGGAAGGGAGGAAAGAAAACCCACAAAGACCAGCAAATTTCTCCTCATGGTCAATATTCCAAGGTGTCTCGATTATTTGACATGGAGTGACTTTCTCTGTCTTCTCTTTCTGCAGATGTAGTGGAACTAGGTGAGTGTTTCTGAGCTCAGATGTCACCCTGCTCCTCTCTCTTTTTTTATGTTGTCTTTTTTTTTTTACTATTCGTTTGTTTGTTAGTTCGTTTTTATGCACACACACACGCACAGATGTGTTGTTGGAATATTAATCTTAAGGTTGCTACCATGGAGAAATTTGTTTGCTTTGTGCCGTAGTTTATCTGGACCCTGACAGAACGATAGCGCTCCTGCAGCAAAATGGTTTCAACAAACAAACAGAAAGACAGATCCTGCTTTTTGTCGTCTGAGTTAAATCTTTAGCTGTAAAATCGTCTCCTTTGAACAAAAGCTCGATTTTAGTCTTGAAGCAGAGCTGCACTCTCACTCGTGGAGATCCGACGTCTCTGATGATGCAACAGTTTCTGGGCTCTGACGCCTTGGTCGACCATTCAGTTCCCCCACGTGCTGATCAATGATTAAAAACCCCACGACTCACAGAGGCAACATCAGCCTATTAAATGATGATATACTAATAATACTGAGGAGCACCTGGATGATGTTTGTCTTTTAGACACGGGGAGTGGAGAGAGTGAGGAATGACATGTGAGAAAGGAGCCACCACGTTCATGCAGCGTGCAGCGTGCACCCTGACCAGTAGATGACGTGGTCCGCCACGTGGATCCGTTTATCAGACGAGAAGGAAAAGTAGCCCTTCCCAATGTGGTCATGAGCACGCCACGATTCACCGAAGGCTGCTAACTTAAACATAACTTATTGAAAGATATTATGATCAAAAGTCAACCTGTTGGAGTTCAGACCACGACCCGCTGACCCGTTGACCCGTGACCCGCTGACCCGTGGCGTGCTGAAAGTAACCTGTGGAGCTGCACACAGACGATGAGATGAAACTGAAGCGTAGGTTTCTGTAACGTGTAATCTGCCGAAGCAGAAGCAGCAAGTCGCTTTAGGACACATCAAACATGTGGCTGCAGGCGCTGGGGAGACGCATCAGTGCGTGTCATTAGGTTGACGCCACTCAGGCTTTTTCCCCTGGTTTTAAACGCTAGCTATCCTAACACAGATGATAACATGCTGCAGCCTAACGATGGTGGTGGCCATATTGGAAATGTACCAAAGTGACTTTGGGTCGCCGTAGTAACAGGCTCAGAGGGTGGAGGCGGGCCTTAAGCCTCCTGACAAACGCCCACCCGTCAGATCAGCCTCAGCTCGCCATAGAGCAGAACTCTTCGCCATCATTTGATCACAACAACGATCGGTGCTTCGGGGACTTCTCGACCTTCTCGACCCCACATGGACACTTAAGGAACTGCAGTGTGTTCCACTTCCCATTTGCTTTGTTTTTTTAAAAGCGGAGGTGACACTTGATCAGACCTCGAACGTCTAAAATCACAGAAGAAGGTTCTTCTCGTTGGCCTATGAGCTGTCTCTGGCGTTCTTCTCCGGGTAGCGAGGAAAACGAACACACACTGTTTAAACTCTCCAGGTTCGTGGTGACGTTTGTGTCAAGGCAACACACTCCCCTTCAGATTCAGATTCTCTTGACATCGCCCTGAAGGTGACCATCAAATGTAAAGGCAGACAGAAGTGTCACCTCTGTTAGCTATCGAAGCTAAAGGCCATCCAGGACTCTTCATACATAAGTATTTTATTTGATAGTGTCTGATATTCAGCGAGCTCAAGGTTAATTCTTATGTAACCCTCTAACTAATGAGCCACGGTGTAAACAAACATGTTTCCCACCCCTTTAGCTGGTGACGCGTGTGTGTGTGTGTGTGTGTGTGTGTGTGTGTGTGTGTGTGTGTGTGTGTGTGCGCGCGCACACGAAGCAGTGAGTGCAGTCAGACTGCCGGAACGATGCGTTGGCTGTGTGTGATGTGTGATTTGGCCTCAGGCTGTTGTGGCAGTCTCACATCTGACGGCTTAAACAAAGTAGGCCGGTCTGATCTCTGACCTTCATCAGAGTCTTCCTCCATCGCCGTATTCGGCCATTCTTTCTAATCAGCCGTGGATTATAAAGCTGCGGCGCGGCCAGGGGCTGAGACGGATGGAAGCGGGTGGTGTGGCGAGCTACATTAGGCAGGCAGCACCACACACACACATGCATGCACACACAGCTGCTCGGAGCAAGGCAGGTGAGGTGAGGTGTTTAGGTGAGTGTGAAACATTACGGCGGCTGTGTGTGAGGGAGCTCAGGCGGAGAAGGCAGAGTGACAGGCTGACTGATACTAATGCTGCTGAGGAGAGAGGAGGGCAGAGGGAGGAGAGAGAGAGAGAGATGGTAGTTAGGGCACACACACACACACACAGCAAATCACTGCAGTATACTGTGTGTGCCTGAGCCAGTGGCAGCCAGTCTACCATGTGGCCATTAATTTGCTCACAATTACTCTGTGATGTCCTGGCTGGAGGCCTCAGACTGGAGTTTCCCTGACACCAGCTCATTTCATTTTAGGGCTGAGTCTCTGTCCTCGTTTTGTCATGATGCTCAGATCTCTGCTGTGGACCTGTGGCGTTATCGCATGTAGAATTTAATTACACACAAATGTTCATACATGCAAACATTTGTCAGCCTGGCTTCACCTGGACTTCTTAATTCCAGCCCCCTTTGACGAATTTCCGCCTGAAGTCAGGGTAAGCAGATGTGTGAAATCAGCAGGATAGCTCCTGGAGGATTCACATAATTGGGTGAATTTGTTTACAACATGCGACCGGTGAACGACCCGTGCAGATTAAGTGTCAGATTAGGCTTCGCCTGCCATGTTGGAGTCTGATAACTCATGGCTGTATAAGCGTGCCCTCCCCACTGAGCATGTACGTAATGCTTAAAGCAACTAGATCTAACCTTTCCCCTTCAAATATATATATATATATATATATATATATATATATATAGTTTTTTTAACCTTTATTTAACCAGGAAAAAAAACTCATTGAAATTAAAGATCTCTTTTTTCAAGAGAGTGTTCTGGACAAAACAAGCAGCAACACAAGTCAGAGTTTGAGACAGACAACAAGCAGCCGAACGATACAAACACAAACATACATCATTAAATTAAAAGACACAAATAAACAAATCTAAACAACAAATGTTTGTCATCCACAAACACATCATGGAGGTCATCTGCAGTCTCTCTTCCTCCTAAAAGCATCCAAAGAGACGAGTTTAAGTTTCAGTTCATTTTGTAGTTTGAGCAGTAAACTCCTGTTCACTCACTCTGTTCTGACTGTTGGAGCAGACAGTAAGACGATTATAAGTCCCTGTACTCTTCTGACTGATGCGGGTCAGGAGGTCTGAAGGAAGCAGACCTCTCTCATGTCCACAGATCGCCTCATTCCTCACCAGGCTTTGGTGGCGTGCAGCAGAGTTCACACAGCAGCCTTCAGTTAGCCCGTCTCTGTTTGTCCCAGCACTGACTCACTTTAACGCGACGCCACTCGCTTCATTTACACTGAAGGAAACAGGAAGTGTGTTTCTCTCCAATAAAACCTTCAGTTCAGACTTTAGAGGAAGCAGGAAGTTCATCCATTCTTTGTTCGTCAACAAATGCAGCTCTTTGTGTTTCATGACAATGCAGTTACACTCAGAGACCTTCAGCGGGCGCCAAAGAGCACCAAACTGAACTCCTGTTAATGTTGCTTTGAGACGTGACGAGCCTGGATGTTTAAAACGTTTCTGTCTTTAAGAGGTGAAATTAAGAAATGTGTGGATCTCTTGGAGGCACTGGTTTCCTCTCTGACGCTTTTTCAGGCAACCAATCACATAACCGGTCGCGCTGAGTGGGAGTGGCCCACCTGGTTACCAAGCAAAAGAGAAGAAGCTTGTTCTGGACGCTTCTTGTTTCCTGAGTTTTACAGTATGTCCGACAGAATCAGGAACTAGAAGAAGACAGAAAGCAGCTTTTTGATGAGCTGATGATTCTCCTCTTTCTGTACACACAGCACATAACGACACATCAAGGTCAGCATGACGCTCATTCATGAAGAGCACGCTCCTCTTCATGCTCACAGTGACTAAAGAATCAGAGAGACGTATTAGAAAAGTTCTTTAAAGGGTGCAGCACTGTTCAGGAACAGCTCATGTGTCAGAGCGTGGACATGAGTCCTGATTGGACCGTGGTAGAGATCTGTCGGCTGCATGGAGTCCTGCAGGCTCTGCTTCTGTCTGAAAAGATGGCTCAGGTTCTTTTTGTGTTTCTGCATAAAGACGTTAACTTTGAGTTGTCTGGATGCATCTTCCAGCTGATTTGGTTTCATCTCCTTTAACGTTTGGTGCTCTTCGCTCTTTACACTTCTTTTCAGTGTTCCTTCACTCTGTTGTGTTTCCCTTTCAAACTGCCGTTTAAAGTCTTTGTCTTTTTCTATGTACAAGCTTGAGCATGCATTGGTCTAACTTTTATAAAATACAGCTTTTTGTTTTTTTTCATCTTGGGTTTGAATCCGATTTTAAAGCAGTTTTAAAGGTCACATATTATTTATTAAATCCACTATGACACGACTATGTGTCTTTAGTCTGTCTACAAACCCCCCAATGATGAGAAAAGTCCATCCTCTCCGTCTCCTGCCTGCTCAAACAGGCCGTTTGGAGATGTTCCCTTCATGACATCACAAAGGGCAGTAGCCCCTCCCCCAGGTGGGTGACACTCCCACAGCTAGGTGTTTGTTCTGCCCTCTGAGTCTGCCTTCTCACCGTAAACAATAGGACATGGAGCCAGAAAGCAGCGAGTACACCCGAGCCCTTCCAGAGAGGGGGCGTGGTCAGACACAGCTCATTTACATATTTAAAGCTACAGACACAGAAACAGCCTGTTCTGAGCAGGGCTGAAATAGAGGGGTTTATAGACATGATCAAATACAGGATCAGAGTGGATTTACAACAACACACTTCACACACATTTGGAGGATAATATGTGACCTTTAGAGTTTCTGTTTAATCCTTGAGACAGATGATGAGCGGCGGTGTGCGCTCCAGGCTGTGCAGGCCTCTAACTTTAGACATTAAATATGAATCATGCATCAACACTGTCTCAACCTTAAAGGCAAGACAAGGTTCCTCCTCTTCACATTAATGCACTTCCTCGAAGGAGGAGAATTTAAGTCCATGTCAGGAGAGAATCCAACTTTTATTTATTCCACATAAAGTTAAGGAGCACTCTCGTCTTCAAGAGTCTTCTTATGAGGATAAAAATAAAGATAAGTAGGCCCAAAATAATATTTCCAACTAAAAGCTTTCTCATAGTAATGAGACTGTTTGGCTTTGTAAAGATACTGACACTAAATAAATGTTGGAGTAAACCACAGTCATTGAAGATTTATTCTCCTTACAGCTTCTCATTCCTGCTCTGTTTTTTTTTTTTGTTGTGTTGCAGTTCCTTCGCCGCCGTCAGACGGAGATTTAGGCCAACCAGATGAAGACACATTTGGGGTGAGTTCTCTTCTTAATGATGTTGATGAAACAGATGCTAAAGACGTCGCCTGTGGACTCAACACAGAGCTGCTGCGTGTTTCAACACAAATCTAAAGTGGGTCTAATCTGTCAGAGGACCCCTGTAGCTGTTTGCACTGAGAATAGAAGAACACACGTTCAAGCCATTGTTAAAAGTTGTATGTTTGTATGCTAATGATGTTGACAGTGGAAGTACTTTGCTGCAGCTTTTTTTCAAATTGAAATGTTACGTAACAAGAGATCTTGTGATTTTTCCACACTTGTGAGTTCTAGTTGGGTTTACAGAAAGACATTTGAAACAGACGTGATATTTCACAGCGTGTTCTGACTCCTGGTTAGAGTCATGTCACGTGATGCATTAATATCCTACCTATGAGCTGCTATGACCACAAACACCGTACAGGAAGTGGCCGAGCCAGCTCTTTTGGTAGTCTTTGGTGATTGGCTTTCCCGTTTTAATATTCTAAAGGGAAAGTTAAGCAGAATGTGGAAGTGCAAGAGACTGCAGTTCCTTGAGTGTCCACTGGAGGCTGAATGCAAAGACCAAAGAATCCCCCTTAAATACTTTGTTTTTGACAGCAGGAATAAACGTGTTTGCAGCCTGGGAGAAACTATTTGAATTTCTTAATTGGTACGAAACAAAAGATCTTGTTTTCTGAGGTATCGATTGAAGTCGAAGTCGAACCCTTTACACGAGCTGAACTGTTTTACTCGTGAGCGTTCTCTTCACCTCTTCTCATTCTTAGGGTGAAGCTGATTTGTTTTGTCTTTAAAAAAACAGATGCTCTTACTCAGATAGTGCGTCTGCTTTGGGGTGGTGTGAATGCTCAAATAAACTTTTTGTTGAAGCCGACCCCGGTCAGCTTGAAAGCGGGGTCTCAGTTTAAATCCAGTTTGCACCAGAGGTCGGTTCGCCGTGGGCTAGAACGCATTCCAGACCAAACGAGGGAAGTTAACCAAGAAGCAGTGCATTGTGGGTTCAATTTGGCCATCTGTTAACAATGATGGTTACACATCGCTCTGGTAGATATGTCAGTTTAACCTGACCTGACCTGACCTGAAAAATAACTCTCTCTAGTGATCTTAAGAAAATCATTTCTTACAATGAAAATATGAAAATGTGACTTGACAGAAAGTCTTTGGCGCTTGGACTCTACGGGCTGGATGAGGAGTTTGGAGAATGAAATTCTCAGCGTCATTAGGATAAATCCCCCCATGGAGTCCGGACCCTGGTGGGGGTGGAGCTGGGGACTAGATGAGACCGAGTGGGATGAAGAACTGATGGATGATTCGGCTGCTGAAGATGGCGGTGATGAGGAGCTGAAGGATGATAGGCTGAAAGTGAGGGAGGAACGCCGTCCCATTGGTTAGAGGAGGGCCGCTGACAGGACCGCTAATCAAGCCAAAGACAGCCCAGACTGACAGCTCGAGAATGATAGCAGTGATATGACAGTGTGAGATAAAGTGACTGAGAAAGACCTGAATCGTGGATCACTGGGATCAAACTGTGCTGCGCTGCAGAACACAATTCTTCCACTGTCCCTTTGTTTACTCTCCGGTCGTAGTACGACACTAGGCTACAGCCCCAACGAGTGACGAGTGGCGCCGCTACGCAACTTATGACAGCTACGACTCGCTCACTCTGTTTTTGACGGCTTTGACGAGCCCATTTCTGCTGCGTGAAAGTGGGCAGAGCTACAAGTGGAACATAATAATATGAAGATTGGTGGAGTTAACAGTCAGAGCTGGCATGAACGCAGCTGCTCATTGGATGCTTTCCACTGCATTTAACATGAAATCCTGATGATGGTGTTTGCAAGTAAACTGTGGAAACTAAAAAAGCAGCAGTCTTCACTAAACTGCATCAACTCCTGAGCTCAGTAAGTGTCCACATATTAGCTGCACTGTTCACGAGAGGCTTGTAACGTTGCTGCTTCATTTTTTTACTGTAAATGTGGCTTCTACTCCAGCATCATATTTAAATGATGTCCTGTCCACCTGAACGCATCGCAGCCAAGGCAGCTGCTGTAAAAGCAAAGCGTCATCACAATGGAGCTAAAAACAGGATGTCCAGTATTTGAGGGGATCAGAAGTCTCGATTCCGATGTTCACACAGTCCTCTCATGTCTGCTTGAATCTAACAGGACTCTCTTGTTTCTCTCAGGTCTCCATCGCTGTGGGTTTGGCGGGCTTCGCTTGCGTCCTCCTCCTCGTCCTATTTGTTCTCATCAACAAATACGGCCGGCGCTCCAAATTCGGTATGAAAGGTAAGTCTGCACAGACAGTCAGATGAGCAGACAAGGCGGACAGACAGATAGCTTTGTTTTTATGGTGCCTTTCTGCACGTTGCATCACTGCACCGTTGAGTCCATCCCCGCAGCTAATCTTCTCTTCAAAAGACCGTTGTTCACCAGAAAATGTACATCTGCAGATACTGTAGAAGTCCAGACGCTTTACGAGGCTTATGTTGCTTCCAAAAGAGGACTTCATTCCCCCTGTGGAACGGATGATGCAAGACAGTCATATTCAGAGAATCTGCAGTTTAATCCTGAGAAAAGCCATACACTTGCAATTAGCCATACATGCACACATACAGCTGGATCAATACTAAAGGGCAGCGTGCATGCAGATGAGGTCTCTGCACCGGGCTTTCACTGTGTCTGCTCTGTAGAATGATCCTGAATTAATTAGTGGGCTCGGTGCTGTCGATCATGCTGAAGAGCTCAATAGGATTAATATGGCTTTTTGTGCATGCTGAGCTTTCATTTTGTGTCAGCTCCAGGTTTTTTTTCTCGGCTCTGTCCGACGTCGGCGTTGTGGAAGAGGCGAAAGCAGCCGCCGCTTTGTGATCTGGAAACAGACAGCCGAGCAGAGAGAGGGGAGGAAGGTAAAGATGCTCAGGTCCCAGGGTTCAGGTGCTAATGCTTGCTCGCTGAAATGCAGCTGTTATCAGCTGGCAGGCTTCGCTGGTGTGATGTGGGTGAGCTCGTGTTTCACTCACTAAAAACGCACAGCTCCGTGTGCCTTGAAGACGAGCTGCAAGCATCCTCGCTAACGTTCGGACTTTCTACCGGGTTTTTGGTTCTCATTTATCAGTCCTTCTCTCAAAACATAAATTAAAAGAGCAGCCACTATGAACGCCCTTCATTTTAATACTAGAAGCAAGGCTAGTAGCATTAGCAGCTGCCAACCTTTAATTAGCTACTTTACAGGATTAAAGTCTGTTAGTTACCCCTGTAAAGAACTCTGCACTGTAATTATTTAGGGGGGAGGCAATTATTACATTGACCCACAGCTGGCTCTGGGTTTTATAGTTAATGAAGCTCCACAGGCGTGTTTGTTGTGTCATGGCAAGGCTTATGAAGCTAAGCTATGCTAACAAAGTGTTTCGACACAAGCTCCACAAAGTAACACATCCTGTTAAGGGAAAAAAGGGTTATAATAAAAGCATCACAAAGTCAGTTTGCCCTTTGTGTTTGTATGTATGAGATGAGATTTAATAGCTGCCCGGCGGCCTGCTAATGATCTGTCTACCGCACCGCCACATTCTTATTCCCTTTGATCCACGGCACCTTTCCACGCCGGCTGATGATGCATTTCTCACACCACAAAGAGGTAGAATATTTATGATATCCTCCCGAGATAAAGCAAACAATAGAAATGTGAGTCTGCAAGGAATCTAGTCGAGTTATTTGTTATCTGGACGACAGAATGACAGCAGACCTGCTTCTTGTATTCGGGAGAGCGTAGCATCTTTTAATGCATGCAGCCGTTTCTGCAGGACTTATTACAACCTATTAGCTAAAGGGTGCATTACTGTACTGCAGATGCAATGTCACCGTCTTCATGCAGGAGTGATGATCAGATTAGCGCCTGGATGTTTGCTCCAGTCTGCTCGGGCACACTGTTGGAGTTTGTCTTTAAAAGAAGTGCGTTGTGCAGCACACACTCCTCCGGCTACACTCACTGATTCATTCAATATGTTTAGATAGCGAGTTCCGGTCATCGCCGCAGTTTCTGTATGGAGGCCGAACTGAGTGTTGTGGGTGTCTTGAGCACTGAACACACAAATGATGATGTCACATACACAGACAGCCTCTCCTGGATGTTTCAGGCACATATTGGTTGTTTGCATTTACAGAAAATGTACCTGATAACACGTAAAAGCTGAGAATGTTTTTCCACCTCCTGCATTTGGAAATGTTTACCTCGATCCACATGTTCAGGATATCAGCAGGTCAGCAGCTGTTTTAATGGCCTGTAATGTTTCCTCTTTGGAGTTGTTTACAGTGTGCAATATCAGCGCTGCTACTGCTGATATTTGATGTTTGCAACCAGAGAGAATCAAAATGCATCATTCTCAGCCGTGCACTGAAGGATATCACCGGGATGCAGATTTGGATCTGTCCCTTAAGAAGACAACAACAAAAAAAAAGGTTTACATGTTTGTTTGTTGAATGGAGGTTGATTGGTCGTTTGTGATGCATTTAAGGTAGTCGGGAAATCCAAGCTTTGATTTGCTTCTGCGGCACAGCATCAAGAAGCAATCTGTACTTCAGGTAGAAATGTTTGATTTTTAGATGCACCTCTGTTTTTTGAGATAAACTCGCTGGCACGTTTTACGAGCAGATTGCGTTTCCCCGCTTCTTGGTTTCCATATGGACTGTTTTCCTGAACACAACGGAGCCTGTTATCACGTAGTATGGTCAGCACAGCTTGAACTACAAATGTTCTCAGATCTTTTTTGCATGCGTAGAAAGCCGGACCCCCACCGTACAGAATCCATAATGTCCCGTGACTCCATGTCAATCTTCTCAGAGTTGACACGTGTGCTGTTGCAGCTCTGCGTCGGTGGTTGTGTGTCAGCAGACTGCAGGTTCTGCTGGGTGATTTCAGCTCAGTTTAATAGAGATGCTGCTCAGCGTCACTGAGAGTGATTGAAGCTTTGAAACGGTTAAAGAGCGCTGGTGTCAGTGTGTGATCTTCCAGGACCTCACGCTGCTCTCTACAAAGGCCTGATTTGTTCAGTGTGTGTGTGTGTGTGTGTGTGTGTGTGTGTGTTATTCCCTCCCTTCGTGTTCTGGAGAATCAGCTAGAAGGCCTGAAGAAGTCATTACCTTTGGATGGAGCCATAATGGATTTTCACTCCACTAAATCACTGTGGCTCTTTTGGCTGTTGGAGTTTGATCACCGACCGTTTCTAGGCGTCCAATAAAAACTCTGTTTTTATTTTTTTTTTCTTTTATGTGGAAGGACTGCGTATACGTGTGTGTGTGTGTGTGTGTGTGTGTGTGAGCTGCATTCAATTGATTTGCTAGCATTTCAAGGCCCACTGCCAAGTCTGTCCACCGGCTGCCTCGTATTTACAGCTCCGACTGATATACTCCGGCTTCTCTTTATGTGCATGTAATTGTGCTTTTATTTAAGACACTGTGCCTGTCTGCATGCACACATGCATGAGTGTGCACACAAGACTCGACTCTTACTGTAATAAAACTGTTGTTGTGATCGATATGTTGCCGACTTAGCTCCAGGACAAAACATCCTGCAGCCTCAGCAGCCGGTCCATCCCTCACATCGTGATTCTCTCCTGCCGATTTTGAAGAGTCTTTCACGCAGAGTTTTGTCAGCAGGGAATCAATAATGCTTCTTTAGAAACAGACACTCAGCATGTCAGTAATAAGTATTACACTCCCCTGTTATCTTTTCTTAGGTTGGGGAGAAGTTTACTTCACCCCTGCTGCTCTAAGTAAAGCCTATACACAACCGTGTGTATATCATTTTGTCACCTCTCTTATCTTACAGGCCAGACGTGTTGTATAAAGACTTATTGGCCGCACCATCTATTTTCTGCAAGAACAGTGTGATAGATCTGCCTTTTAAACCTGTGACTGACTATAAGAACAGAAAGCAATGCGAAGATAACACGGACCAAAGGGATTCTTAGCTTCTCTGTGGATCAGGGCAAACACAACCGAAAAAACAACTCACCCTTCAAGTCAACAGAATATTCATGTCTGAACTGTAAAGACACACAAACACTGTTTCTTGGCGTAACTCCACGTCTTTAACCTTAAAGGACCAATCAGAGAGCTGCTCTCGTCCTCTGTGATTAGACGTCCAATCAGAGAGCTGCTCTCTTCCTGTGTGATCAGACGTCCAATCAGAGAGCTGCTCTCTTCCTGTGTGATCAGACGTCCAATCAGAGAGCTGCTCTCTTCCTGTGTGATCAGACGTCCAATCAGAGAGCTGCTCTCTTCCTGTGTGATCAGATGTCCAATCAGAGAGCTGCTCTCTTCCTGTGTGATCAGACGTCCAATCAGAGAGCTGCTCTCTTCCTGTGTGATCATGAAGGAAACCTGCTGTGTTGAAGCTTCTCTGACAACAATGCAGCAGCCAGTATGTCCTCCTTCTAACTTTAGATTCTGCTCCTGAATGCTCTGGATCTGATTGGACCAGAGAAGGTAGGCGGGGCTTTGAAGGCCGTTTTGGACGCCCCTGGGTTTGCCAGATATGAGAGCAGTTATCAGGTGAACAGGTGTTGCAGCGATGGAAGCGGGCAGTGGAACTGCTTCAGATAGAAGTGATTGTACCCGAGCTAAAAAGCCTCTGCATGTTTCCCAGAAGTCGAAGATTTCTCACTTTAAACATAATTCCTGCAGTTTGAAGCTCGACGAGATCGTTTAATTCATTTTGAATGAAGGGAATAAAGTGTGATCATGATATGTAACCTCATGAAGTGTCCTGATTGGGCTTTTTCACTAAACTGCCTGTTATTTTTGTCAGACCTGAGTTTTGGAAATTAAAGCATGCTGAACTCATTCACAGGGTCCCGATAGAGCTCGGCGAATCAATGCCACATTGTGCTGCATGCTGGGTATTTCTGGGGCTCCTCCACAGTGACTGCTGGCAGCTGCTGTGTGTTTATATAAGGAGCAGATGATACAGGCACTATTTTTGGCTCCGTTTCAGAGCTGAGACTGAAAAACAATCCGGGACAAACAAAAGCAGAGGTAAATGTCAGGAAGAAGTGACAAAAACAGTATTGATTGACATTAAATTCGCCATGGTGAGACACCATAAATTATTCATCTGAGGTTCGATGATGGATGAGAGTTTTACTTTATGATAGTTCTATAATTATTTTCAGTTTGATTTAGAAAAGTCACATTTTCTTCTACTATTTAGAGATACAAACAGTCTGTTTTTGGAGCGTGAGCACAGAACTACAAGATCACATGAGAACTACAAGATCACATGAGAACTACAAGATCACAGAGAACTACAAGATCACTGGAGAACTACAAGATCACTGGAGAACTACAAGATCACAGAGAACTACAAGATCACATGAGAACTACAAGATCACATGAGAACTACAAGATCACATGAAGAACTACAAGATCACAGGAAGAACTACAAGATCACAGGAAGAACTACAAGATCACAGAGAACTACAAGATCTCAGAGAACTACAAGATCACATGAGAACTACAAGATCACATGAGAACTACAAGATCACAGAGAACTACAAGATCTCAGAGAACTACAAGATCACAGAGAACTACAAGATCACAGAGAACTACAAGATCACAAAGAACTACAAGATCACATGAGAACTACAAGATCACAGAAGAACTACAAGATCACATGAGAACTACAAGATCACAGAAGAACTACAAGATCATGTGGGAGTAAAGAGAACAACGTGCAAACACTTAATGTTGATAAAATGACCTAAATTGCAATCAGGAGTTTTATTTTGAAATTGACCAGATGCTCTGTGCGTTTCCTTGTCTGACTTCCTGTCTGGAGGGACCCCGACCCCAGGGTTTACACATCCCTCACTACTCTGGCAACCTGTAGAGCCGTGAGATTGGGTCTAAATCAGAGAATTTGATAGTGTGGGCTCCTCTAAAGAACATTTGTCCTGGCTCGAGCTGTGGACCCGATGACAGTCTGTGAGGAGAGAAAGAAACTCGGCCCTCCGTCTTTAACCCTTTGAATACTTTAAAAGTGCTGACGGGTTCAAATGACTGATGCTGAGTCAGCAGGAAGTCAGGGTCAGGAGGTAACCTGTGAGTCAAGGTGAGCAGACACTTTGTAATCAACTTTTGTCTGTCTTGTTATTAGGTAAGAAACTCAGGGCACACACACACACACACACACGCACGCACGCACGCACGCACACACACACACACACACACACACACACACAGATTCTCTGATTCTCAGCAGACATGTTTGTGACTGAATCCACACAAACAGTTTCTGTGTTCTTAGACATACAGACAGACACATGTAGGTAAAACAGAAATGTCCTCACTGACACATGCTGACACACACACACACACACACACACACACACACACACACACACACACACACACATGCCCTGCGGCTGCCTGCTATACACTGTGATCCAGGCGTGTGTGTCAGGGCAGCTTACCCTCCTCTCCGCTACATTACCTGAACCAGGCCTGGGGATGATCAGCCCACGCCCACACACACACACACACACACACACACACACACACACACACACACACACACACACACACACACACACACACACACACACACACAGCAGCAGCATTTACTGCATCACTGATTCGCCCGGCCTCCAGTGGATGAAGAGCCCTGCTGCCAAAGCAGAGAGACATGTCCATCCATGTCTGTACACACACACACACACACACACACACACACACACACACACACACACACACACACACACACACACACACACACACTCTCTGATGTTTTTCCCTCCAAACTTCAGGAACATGTTTCGGGAACAGTCTGAAAATTAGATTTGATGTTCATACATTTACAACTAAAGCTACAAAATCCATCTGAGTCCGCAGCCAACAGGAAGTGGTTCGTATTCATGCTCACTGCGTTCAGACGTTTTGGCGTCCTTCGATCTCAGGCGCTTCGAGGACACGAGTGAGACAGGTGGACTCATTGTGCTGCTTCATCTTGATTAATAAGATATTTAAAGGTTGTAAATCATTTCTGTTCAGGTGTCCAGTTCAAACTTGAGAGTAAATGAGAAGTTGTGTGCGTCACAGATTCACAGGACACAACCCTCTCCTCTCTTTCAGAACAAATGGTGTTTACCCTTTGCTCAGTTGCTCCAGCAGCAGCCATCTAAATTGGCTGTAATTCATTGTTCTGAGCGCAGGCGACAGATGGGGACTTCTGAGAAAACAGCAACAGGCGGACCGGGAAGTGCTTCTTTCTGGCTCCTTTTAAAAGAAGAAAAATAAAGAAGAGTGTTTAATGTCATCCATACGTGCAGGAAGAGATGTTCACCTTACCTCATCTCTTCATCGTCACGTTGGCTTGTTCGCTTTTAGCCTACTCTAAAAGGATTTGGATGTGAACTCTCAGCCGTGCACAGCAGGACGTCACAGATCTTCCCTTAGTTCTTGTCGTACCTTGCATGAAGAATGAATATAGAAAAAGAGGTTTTTACTTATTCATCCTACTTGACGCATGCATGAGCGCCTCCTCTGAGAGTCCGTCTGTCCCTGGATGGAGCTGGAGTGCGGGGTGGCCTGTGGTTGTTGCTGCAGACTCGCTGTTCCTGATCCAAATAGGATTTCTATTTTTTGTAGTATTTTATTTGGAGTTCGGGCTGTCAGCACCAGACTGCTGATAGCAGAGTGCATTCTTTATGTCTTTCTGCAGAGCTGTCCATGCATTGTAAAGTAAGTCAAAGTGAAGGGCCAGGCCTGCAGAGTGCTCTTGTTGAATGCACTCTGACGTGGTGTTTGGAAGCTTCTTCCCTTTTTAGTCTTCGCTATCAATAGTTCAGAAGGCGAGCCTCTGCCTTTCACCTTTAATAATAGCTTTATAAAGCTTCTTTAAAGTTGCAGAACACAGATGAAGGAGAAAGAAGCAGCACTTTTTTTTTTTTTTTTCTATAACAAGCTTTCCGTTCTGCAGCAGCAATTTGGCCTTGGTCCCCCCCGGGGGGATTGTTCAGAAAAGATCATGTTTGCTCCCTCTTCCAGCCACGGGAAGCTGCAGGAGCTCGCCGTGTGACAGACATGAGCTTTTTGTTTCATAATGAATACAAATGTGGTTTACACAGTAAACCATTTACAAGGCAGAACTGTTTTCAGTGCGGCTGAACAATGGGTCCATGAAAATGCATCAGGGACAACTTCTTCGTTTCCATGTTTCAATTAGTATTGATCTGGAAAAGCCCTCGACGGCTGCTCCATTCTTCCATTGTGGCGCCGCGGAGTGAAGCTAAACGTCTCCCTGCCTTTATTCCGATGCCAGTTCAATCAAGTGTGCTGCTTATTGTTTAGGTGAGCACAATGCATAATCTTTTTTTTTTTAAATTTCACACATTTAAAACCTTTAATTAGCTCATGGTAGCAGCACTTGTCTTCATTTTTATCCTGCGCCGCACACCCTCCGTCTGTCAGACCTGCTTCACAGCTGCCTTCAACCAGAACACTCTGTAAAGTTAGCCTCTCAGTAATGGGATAATTAGCTGAACTACGTCATTATAATGACTGAGCTGCTGCTGTTAGCGTAGCTAAACAACTAGTTAAAAGTAGTGCCACCATCCTGACCCCCCGCGCAGGTCAGAGGTGCAGTCATGCTGTTTGTTCGGATCTCCATCACTGCTGTAAGTAATTATGAACTCTTTATTCTGCCTTGAACTTTCACTCAACCTCCCAACCATACAGTAGATTCCCCATCCTGGAGGACTTTGCTAATGATTATTGAGCTCATATTTTCTGCAATTTACATGAGGCCTTGAAATAGACTCTGGCGGTATAGTGCTGATTACTTTCTTCCAAGTTAATGAACATTGAGAGACGGAGTCTCTGCAGACTCTGAGTTCAGAGCGTTCAGCTTGGACAGCACTCCTCACGCTGTAATACACGAGCGACGGCTCCCGGCGGGCTGCGCGCTGTCAGCAGGACGTATTGAAAAAGTGCTGCCCTCGGTGTTATTGTTAAAGAGCCCGTGTTAAAGCCGGATCAAAAACACATACGTGCCAGTCTGAGTGCGAGGGGAGACGCAGAGACAACAACTCACCCAGCGGCTAACCGAGTGGACAGACCGTCCTCAAACATGTCTCTCAGGAAACCTTGAGTCTTACTCACAGTGTGGGGACGGTGGGGCCCTAGGCAGAGGGTCATTGGGGGCCCATCCCGATGAATTCTCCTCCTTCTTTTTCCACCCACAGACACAGACAGATAGCAGGGCGTTGGAGCCCTCGGAGGCACATTTCCATCTGTTGTTGCAAAATTTGACCAACTTGAGGAAATGCTGTGGTTTCAAAGTTTGCCATTCGCGGCCCCCCCCTACTGGCCTGGGCCCCCCCTACTGGCCTGGGCCCCCCCTACTGGCCTGGGGCCCAAAGCAGTTACCTCCCTTTGCTTACTCTGGTTTGTCCTCGTGAAAGATCTCCCACTCTGAAGGTGGCGTCCGGGTCCGACCAGCTATTTCTGCCTCATGTTTTTCTTTCTTCTTCTTCTTCTCTGGACTGAATAAGAGTAGCCTGCTGAGAAGGTTTTTTAGCCTCCACTCTAACCGCTATTTAATTCAGCGTGAATTTTAGCCACCGGCCCGGCAAACTGTTCCTGTTATGTAAGAGCTGAATGTAGGGTGCTGCATGCTCACTCCCACGCTGGAGAGGACTGAGCTGCTTTTCTACACACACATCCAAAGTAGGAGCTGCTGCAGTGAGATCAGCTCAGTCTGATGATGTGATCGTTACCATGACAGCTGACATACATTACACGTCCACCTGTAATCGACTGTGATGATTGGCCCGTAGGTGAAACAGACTGTGATCTTTTCCAGGATCCTCACAGCAGCACTTCATGTGAAAGACAGCAGACGAACTGTCCCTCTGTCGTTTCATGGATATAGATGGATGGACTTTATGTCAGGGACATGTTTACCGTTGCCGTGGAAACACGGCTGGATGAGGAAGCGCGAGCTGCTGCTGAAAGCTGTTTGCTTGTCATGTAGATTATACTCGGATACATCAGCTCGTCTGTAAACATCTTCTCTTCCCCCGGTCGTCATGACTACGACGTCAACACAGAGCACAAACATCCAATCCCTGTATCACCGCCACGTTAACGCGTTGTCTGCACGCTCTTCTCTATATTCCCGTGTGATCTTGAAGTTATCGTGTGATCTCGTAAACCCGTGTGTGCATCTCCTCATCTCTGCATGCGTCACACGTTCACGTTTGTGCACGCTGTCGGACGGAGCAACACTGTGGCGCGCACACACACAAACTGCACGCCGTTGATCTTTCTCAGTGATGGCGTCAGACGCTGACATTTTCTCTTTAATCAACAAATCAGTGTGTCCTCTCTGAATCAGCAGTAACAGACTTCCTGAAATCTGCGCACGCCACTTTATTGGCCGATCGGCTGATGTTTGTAAACAGGGCAAGAAACTGTTACCGTTTTTCACCCAATACATCCGTGCATGTCCAACTATATGCATGACGTGCCTGCAGTGTTTCCACTATTCTGTATTATAAGAGCTGGCGTGTCGTGTCCACAGACAGGGTGTTGGTTTAGTTGCTGAAATGATCCATCAGTGTATTAAAGGGAAACATGTCTCATCAAAGTGGTGTGAAGGACTGCAGAGAGCACGCATCCACATCTGGTCCAGACCTGGTCCTGATCTCTCCTGTGGAAGACGAAGCTGGACTCCCTCATCCCCATCGGCCTCTCGCCCGTTTGCATTAAGACCCCTCTGGGAGCGTCAGACCGCAGCCTCGCTGTGAGAGAGGGCGAGCGAGCTTCATCTTTCACAGGGATGGTTAAAGTTTTACCTCTAGAGAGTAATTGTTGTGTAATCACAACTGGGGATTAATTATTTATGGATGCACGCACACACACACACACACACACACACACACACACACGCACACACACAGTGATCTCCTCGAATCTCTGTGTGCATATCTCTTACTCTGAGTCTCTCTCGCCCTCTCTCTCTCTCTCTGCTCACTAATGGAGTCAGTGAGCACCGAGGATAAAACAATTAAAACAAAATTCATTTGAATGAATTAAAGAGAGGGGAGCTGCAGAAGCTGACACTTCTGAGGCAAGACGAATTATCCTGCATGGCTGCTTTAGTAGCATTTTACAGTGGCCTTGTCCCACCTCATTAACCTGTTTATTAACCCAGGGAAAAGCATTGTTGGTTCACAATAATGCACAATAGCAGAGGGAAAATGTCGGGGGAGGGGGAAATGTTGAAACCCTTCTCATGGACTTGGTACCTGCGATAAATAAAGAATCTGCCTTCCAATCATCTCTGTGCATCCTTCGATATTTCCCGGGGAGATGCAGAAGATTTGCAGCCCGACTTCAGCGGCCGTTAAGGAAATGCCAAGGCCATCTGTGCTGCTCTAAGAGGGTGTGAAATGAAGATGGAGAGTGTGTCACACTGCGATGAGAGGTCATTACTGGCTCCTCAAAGGCAGCAGATTATGTCAATTTTACAGGTCACAGTCTTGTGGGTCACTACATTTTTTATCCTTTTGCTCTGTGTGGCACCCGAACACTGGGTAATGAGTCCGAGAGCGTCTTGGGTTCAAATGTGCATGAAGAGCTGTGTTGCTCGGGAACAGCAGCTTAACGGGTGTCGATGATCGGACGCAGCCAGATGGCGTCAGGATGTTGCTTCTCCAGCGAGGAGTCACGGCTCTCTTTCTGCTGGCACACTGTCACTCTGTGTGTTTATGTGCAGCTTAATGGCTCAATATTCGCTGAAGGTTGTATATCTTGCCGGCTCAACAGCAACATTTCCACTTCGCTGGATTGTCTGTGAAGCCGGGAAATGCACAATGATGATGACGCCTGCCTTGTGGCGCCCTCCTTCAACAGACACTTCAGCTGCTCTCAGCTCATCTCCAGCCTGACCTCTGACGTCTCCGAGCAGGAGAACAGACATCGTCAGAGAGAAGCAGCCTGTCTTCATGTCTATCATCTTTCAACCTCGGTGGTGCCTTCTCACTCTTCCACTCTGACCAATCACAACTAAGAACGGGCTACCTTGAAGCCGGCTTCGTTCACAGGCGTCTCTGGAACCAGCCGGTGATCTGAGCCTTGAACGATCGTCTCAGGAGCCCACTCACACTTTTGATGCTAATATTTCTAAATGCTAGCAAAGATGGATGTTTTAGCTCGTTAGCTTGATGCTAATACATACAGGAAAAGGCCAATGAACAGACTTAGCATCACATTGCAGTAATTATATCTTTTGCTTAAATCATTTACAAACAGCAGCACATGCTTCTTCCTCATGCTGCTCTGACGAGTCAACGCTCTGATCCAGTGACGCGTCCGCTCGGGTCGACCATCCTGAGACACGTACCTCTTATTCGATTCTACAGGGACAAAGCACATTAAAAAACATCCAGGTAAATATGAGTTAGTCACGTGGCTCGTCTGCTGCCACGTCTTACAAAAGGCTGCCTCCTCTTGGTTGGTGCTGTGTATTCTGTTGTTGTGCATGTTAATAATTCCTGCAGCCGTCGAAGCTCCTTTCTCTTGAATTGAAGAGGAGCAAAGGAGCATGTGCGACTCGAAACGCTTGTCACCGATCGTTTTCCTCCTAAAAATAAAAAAGTACTTTTTTAATCCCTGAAGGGAAATGAGGTGTTTCCACTACATTACACCTCTACAGGTATTTAAAGCTCTGTCCCTCTCTTTGTGGGGAGTCCTTGTCCTATCAGAAGTCTTTCCAGGGCACAGGTGGTTTAGCAGTCAGGTCAGGATCGTCCTCTGAGCGGCTCCTTTCCTGCAAGTCATTCCCCACTCTCCCCCCATTTCTGACTTTAGCCAATCCCCTGTTTCAAATCACGGCAAAAAGAGCTAAATGAATGTGGAATGATAACAAACAAAACAGGGATTTGTAAGCCGGTGATCACAAAGAGCTGCCATCAGCTGTCACAGAAAGAGGCTGCTGGTGACTGATCATTGACTCATTGAAACACTAATAAAGGTACCAGATGGTCTGTAATTGCTGTGATGTGTTTGACCACGCCGCCTGCTGTTTAGGATCAACACGGGCTCTGTCTCGTTTGTGATAGACATCTGATAAATAAGTCATGGAGCGGCTGAGCCTCACCTGCACTCGCTGTAAAGTTTGACTTACTTTGGGTTCTCTGAAGGCCGCTGCTGATGCAGAGCCGTGGGTTAGATGAAGGGGAAGACGCCTGCCTGTGTGCATCGCTCACACATTCATATCCATACATTAATATTTGAGGATGGCATCCCAAGGACACGACGGCGGTCGGCTCCCGAGAAGTGTCGATCCAGTGATGTTTGGATGAACCCCAAAAGGTTTAAAGAAGTCTGCACACTTCTAAAAGGTATAAATCCCATCGATGAGGCTCAAGGTCAAGGTGTTTGCCTCAAGGACACTGGTGGACAGCTGCTCCGTTCCTAAAAGCCTCTCTCTGACTCTCGGAGCCACTTGTCTTTTGCAGGATGTGAACAGGCCCAGCATGGATAATAATCCTTGATGTGCAGAGAGGATAACTGGCAGCAGCCCTCTCAGCTCCCTTACAGATGTGTCAGCCGTAGTTAGACTCTTTGACATCCTTGCATGTTCTCTTACCGACACTCAGATTCAGAAAAGTCTCCGAGTTAAAGGTTTAGAGTTAGCAACGTTCCTCTGGCTCAAAGCACGTCATAAAAACCTCCCTCAGAGTCCGAGGGTGAAGCTGTTTGCAGGGACGATGGACAGAGTGTCGGCGCTCTCTGGTTGGATTTCTCGCTGGATTTGCTTCTGCACACGTCAGCCCAAGTCCTGGCTCGTGTCGATGCTCTCAGTGTAGCATCTGTGCAGTACCATTAGGAGACGTCATTAGGGAGAGCTGGTTTCAGAGCCTCTGCATCTGATCAAGTGGAGGGAGGATACCTCCAGGGAAACTCGTCTGCCAAGTCCATGGCAGGAAAAAAAACCCCCACCCGCTGTTTGGCGCCTTCTCCAGCAGCTACAGAGTCGATCAAATTGCTCACTCTGGGAAAAGTGTGTTATCCTCTCGATCAGTTCGCTCACACTCTCACTGGTGGGTGTTTCTTTCAATTAGCAATCAGTCCGCTCAGTGATAACACCTGAGGCCATCGTGTTTCAGTATCAAAGGTAGAGTGACGTCTTCGTGGAGAAAGGTGTAAAGTGTTATTAAATGCAAATGTGAGCCGTAGTAAAATGCAATCAAGGCCTGTTCTTAAAGAGCCGTGCTTCGCTCCGTGTCCTCAGGACGAGGACGAGTGTGAGAGCGCCTGCTTGTCT